>NC_084619.1:23918230-24218230 GCF_033978795.1 Nerophis ophidion
TGGACGTTTTATGTGCGGTACTTTTTTAAAAATGTGTTAAGATTCATACAAACACACGCTAATGGCACTTATTTTGTATAAACTTCATCATCGCACGACTTGTTCTTCTATTTAATAAACGTTTAAATATAAAGTTGTGGATTTTCGGATTACACGTGAATGCACCATTCGGAGGGTGACTAGTTATCATTTCGAGAACTCGAAACCGAAACCTAGGCTTATGCTGGCGTTGACACAGTACACTCCTATGGGTGATTAGTTCGGGCTCTTAAACACATTTTTTACACATGACGATTAATTAACGATGGATGCTGACGATTACATAGCCAAACTAAACACTTACATTCAAAGACAACATTGGAAACTCCACTATGAAGACGCAGGGACTGAAGGTCCGGATCACATTAAAACGTGAGTTGAAATAAGTTTATTTGTTATGTAAATAAGTAGTTGTTCACTACTGAAAATTGATATTGTAAACACAATACTTCAATGATGTGTGTGTTCAGTTGTTAAACGTTAACGCAGTGGTTGTGTGTTGAACATGTTTGTATTCACAGATTTAACATAAAAGCTGTTGTCAATGGTAAGGCCTACCCAGAAGGAGTGGGAAAAAACAAGAAGGAAGCCAAACAAAAGGCTGCCAAGCATGCTCTACAGGGCTTATTAAAAGAGGTAATTATTTAGATGGTCAATACCATATCACTTTATGTGTTTATTTTTGTGGTAACATTAAATAATGTAGATTATGTTGTATGTTGACAGACAGAGAGTGCATCAGATTCCTCTGTGGGACTGGTCCATTCTCATGATGATCATGTATCCTGGCTCTATTCTTACGGTCAAAAAATCAACATGCAGATCACCTATATCGAGTCCACCACAGGCGCGACTTTTCAGTAAGTTACAACAATGTCGTTATAAACTGTCGCGCTATAGATTACTGTTTCAGACTATATTTTTTGTATAACAGATGTCGATATTTGGTTGGAAGGATTGCATATCCGGTTGCAACTGGGAGAACGATGAAGGAAGCTAAGGAAGAAGCCGCAAAACTTGCTTATCTTAAGATAAATGCTTCATTGGTAAGTAATCATGAATTGTAATCTCGTACATGCCTGTCTTTTACCTCCCATACTATACAAAAAGGGCCCCTTTTATGTTGTTTAATCTTAGGAGATGCCACAATATGAGACACTACGCGATACATTCAGGAGTGGACTGGGACAAAAATTTAGCGCTGGACTTTTTGTTTCAGACTGGCCCGCTGGATTCCCAGAAAGCCGCAACTGTTTTACTATTCAACTTAGTGGTGTCAAAAGTATTGATATTTTAATGCCAAAACGCAAAAAATACATCCATACCTGCCTTTTTCAGTATTGTCAGTGCTGAATACGGCATCAATTCTCGTCGTCTTACCACTGAGTTAGTGCAAAAAAAGAACCTGTGGTCCTAAAAAAATATCCAGTGTTTCCTGTATATTTAGTTATACGTGGAAGACTGTCACATATGCGGATTTGGCGTTTCACTCAAAACAAATTACAATGAATCTCTGGCAGTGTAGCACAACTGTAAGTGTGGCGTAACTCAGCTTCGTTTACCAGGGCAGATGAGAGCAGAGCTCCGCCACCACAAGCCCAGGTAGTGTAAGAAAACACAGCAAGGAGACACCCTTCCATCGTTTGGCAACATGTTAAAGACCATTCGTTTACTTATTTCACCGGTGAGACAATGTGTGATTCATGCTGACTCACAGTCAGTACGTCAACTTTATCAGTATTTATTGCCACCTATCTCAACTTCTTTGTCACGTGTTGCCGGCTTCAAATTCTAAAGTTAATGATTATTTGAAAAAAAAAAAAAGGTTTATCTCAACAAACGCACGGAGGGGGGCGTGTATAATATATCCAAGAGTCACGGACGCACAGCATTATGGGTAATCCCTATTCTGCGTTTATAATGTGCCACAGAGCCAATACTCTCCAGAAATGTGTTTTTTATTCTTATTTGGTTAGGGTTCACAGAGTGTGGCACATATTAGTAAGAGTGTTAAAATTGTTTTATATCACAACCATTAGTGTGATCTGTACGGCTGTGGAACAAGACCCCTGGTTTACACACAATGATAGCAAAAATAAACTCCTCCACCATTATGAAAATATCGTCAGGGTAAGCGTCACCCGTGACGTCACGTATTTGACCCTGGGGGTAAAGTAAGCATGTGCTTATTAATGTGGTAAGCGAGTTTTGCCCGGCAGTAATTCAGGCTGGCGCATATTACATGTACGGCGGCTATTCAAAGAAATATGGTATCCATATATCAGCAACATTGGAGTGATTCGATCAATATTTTTACAGCTGAGATAGGCTCCAGCACCCCCCGCTACCCCTGAAAGGGACAAGCGGTAGAACATGGATTGATGACATTTGTTGTTGTTGCTGTTGTTGTTGTTAATGTTGATGATTTCAAGTGTTCTCATTTTTGTAAGGTATTAAAAGTGGCAAATGTGTGATGAATGTGCAGATGCTCTCCTCTTCGGAAGTGAGTCTCTTTTACATTAGGACTAAACACAGCGGACTTTGTGGTGCACCCCTTTTCACAAGGGTGACACGGTGTCAGGTATGAGTCCGTGATTATCACCATATCCAACATCAGAACTCTGCCATCCACTGGTCGCCTCCTGTGGAAGCATCACAAAAAAAACTGAAATCATTGTTGTGTGTGGCGTGGCATCATGCATGATGAAATAATTTTTAAAATTTTTTGTCAGTTTCCAAACAGTGCGACCAAAAAAGTGTTTTGAGGTTGCACTGTATTCAACTGGTCACCCACTGCATCATAAATCATCCAATCTGTAATGTAACACATCGGCATACTTCGTTATTAGACGTATAAGCTCGAGAGCTACGGCAAAAGATAAGGTAGTTATTATGTCGCACCCCAATTGCGTTTGGACTTTGTAATGCACCACACAATGCGATAGGTCAACCTGAAAAGCAATACATTTATCCGCGCTAAAAGGAAACGAGCCCCCCCCTACTTCCATCGAGGTGATTTTTCCTGTTTTATCGATATTTTCTCCGCTCTTTGCAGCACTCATTTTTAGTTTCTCTTCTCACTCCATGCAGAGAATTACGAGACAGCAGGATGCGGAAACCAAACTTGATAGTTGATATTGTTATGTGATTGGCTGGTTAGTGTCCCCCCTATTGCTCAGAGATCACTTCCTCTTTTGTTAGGTTATCAGAGCGTGAGTTCCTGTGTTCATAGAATCAACTTTGTGATTCTTCTGACCAAAAAAAATTTACATAGTATATTGAATGTTTTATAAAACATATTTTTTATTGTTATCAATTACGTGTCTATCGCCATATATATTGATATTGTTTTATCGCCCTATTAGTAAGTAGGCACCACTCTATTAAAGCCATCACTATTATTTTATTTATGTCAAGACTGGAGATGAGAAACCCTCTTCTACCTCCAGTCAACAAACGGAAGACATGAGGAAAAGTATGTCGGAGATCTGGTAAGCACATACTATTGCTATCATTTGGTCTGATAGCCAACATACACAGTTTGCTAACTGATTTGATCAATATCTACGTGTTTCTTTGGTACTGCAGTGACAAGACACACAGTTTGAAGACCGAAGATGACATTGTTGAGACAAATTTTATCGGACGCATCTCCGCCATCTGTCAAAGAACAAATCGCATTCCTGATTTTGTGGAAGTGGAGAGACGTGGCCCTCCTCATGATCTTAGGTATTGCTCATCCTGAGTATAACATGCCAATCTCTACATTAATGATGTCAAATGTCTCCTTCCTGTCAACGCAGGTTTGTCTACAAGTTAGTGATCGATGATCAACACTATCCTCCTGCGTGTGAGGGGAAGAGTGTGAAGGAAGCCAAGCAAAAGGCTGCCCAGTTGGCCTTATCTGACCTTCGTATGGGTTTGGACAGTGAGGTATTGCTTTTTTACTGATAGATTTTTTTTAAATGATGGACTGCATACAAACCAACGTTAATACGTTCTTGGTCGTCCTTCCATTTGTAAAAATATTCCACTTCATTATGAAAAGTAACGTTTTAGGTTTCATAGTACAATGTTGTAAAATTATCTAAATAAATATTCATCCTTTTGTGTTAGCCACTAAAGTTAGACAGTTAATTCTACCTATACTGTACGTTACTTCATTAACATGAACACGATTCTGCAAATATTCTATTATACCATATGGGAAAACTGAAGAAAATACACTTTGATATAACGTGAAGTAGGGATGTGGCGATCAGTATCAGACGATTTCCATAAAAAAGTATTTGATTACGATTGCCAATTAATAATTTTCAGTGCTGATCCCAAACTTTGATCCCCTCTGGCTGATACATACTTATTTTTAGTGCCACAGTTGAAAAGCTAGCGGGTAATTATGTGTCTCCATACACAGTGTGGAGCTGCAAACATGTTACACACTGACAACAAGACAGGAGTAGGCATGCGAACTTCTAAACTAACCGCTAAGTGAGTCCTTCTCAAATAGTGGGGGGCCCCCCTGTGCAATGGCAGGGTGGGGGGATGTGACCTCGGGGAACATGCTTTCTTTGCCATATCAAAATAATAAGAAACAAATATAGCACTTGGCTTTACTGTAATGATGATGGGATATGAGGAAAGACGGTGTTGTGTATTTTAATGTTGTAATTTATTGTACAAACCCTGTTTCCATATGAGTTGGGAAAATGTGTTAGATGTAAATATAAATGGAATACAATGATTTGCAAATCCTTTTCAACCCATATTCAGTTGAATATGCTACAAAGACAAGATATTTGATGTTCAAACTCATAAACTAAATTTTTTTTTGCAAATGATAATTAAAGGCCTACTAAATTACATTTTCCTATTCAAACAGGGATAGCAGGTCCATTCTATGTGTCATACCTGATCATTTTGTGATATTGCCATATTTTTGCTGAAAGGATTTAGTAGAGAACATTGACGATAAAGTTCGCAACTTTTGGTCGCTAATAAAAAAGCCTGGCCTTTACCGGAAGTAGCAGACGATGTGTGCGTGATGTCACAGGTTGTAGGGCTCCTCACATCCTCACATTGTTTATAAAGTGAGCCTCCAGCAGCAAGAGCTATTAGGACCGAGAAAGCGACAATTTCCTAATTTGAGCAAGGATGAAAGATTTGTGGATGAGGAAAGTTAGAGTGAAGCACAAAAAAAAATAAAAATAAAAGGCAAAGGCTCCAGGCGGCGGCAGTGGGACCGTTTCAGATGTAATTAGACACATTTACTAGGATAATTTTGGAAGATCCCTTATCTGCTTATTGTTTTGATAGTGTTTTAGTGAGATTGTAAAGTCATACCTGAAAGTCCGATGGCTGCGGTGAACGCCAGTGTCTCTGAGAGAAGCCGAGGAGCCAAGATACCAGCTGCCTTTTTGAGCTGCAGGTGGGGCTCGTATAATCCACTGAAGTCTCCGGTAAGAGCCGACTTAATATCACAATTTTCCCATCCAAAAACTTGCTGGTTGACGTAGAGAAACTGTTCGCTTGGCCACTCTGTGTTAAAGCTTCATAACAAAGTATATATATATATATATCTATCTATCTGTGTATATATATCTCTCTCTCTATATATATATATATATATATATATATATATATATATATATAGATGTATATATATATATAGATATATATCTATATAGATATATACATACGTATATATATATCTATATAGATATATATCTATATATATATATATAGATATATATATACATATATATACATATATTTTTTATATGTGTGTATATACAAACCCCGTTTCCATATGAGTTTGGAAATTGTGTTAGATGTAAATATAAACGGAATACAATGATTTTCAAATTCCTTTCAACCCATATTCAATTGAATGCACTACAAAGACAAGATTTGTGATGTTCAAACTCATAAACTTTATTTTTTTTTTGCAAATAGTAATTATCTTAGAATTTCATGGCTGCAACATGTCTCAAAGTAGTTGGGAAAGGGCATGTTCACCACTGTGTTACATCGTCTTTTCCCTTAACAAAACTCAATAAACGTTTGGGAACTGAGGAAACTAATTGTTGAAGCTTTGAAAATTGAATTCTTTCCCATTCTTGTTTTATGTAGAGCTTCAGTCGTTCAACAGTCCGGGGTCTCCTTTGTCGTATTTTAAGTTTCATAATGCGCCACACATTTTCCATGGGAGACAGGTCTGGACTGCAGGCGGTCCAGGAAAGTAGCCGCACTCTTTTACTATGAAGCCACGCTGTTGTAACCTGTGGCTTGGCATTGTCTTGCTGAAATAAGCAGGGGCGTCCATGATAACGTTGCTTGGATGACAACATATGTTGCTCCAAAACCTGTATGGACCTTTTAGCATTAATGGTGCCTTCCCAGATGTGTTTGTTACCCATGGTTTGGGCACTCATACACCCACATACCATCAAAGATGCTGGCTTTTGAACTTTGCATCTATAACAAGCTGGATGGTTATTTTCCTCTTTGTTCCAAATAAATGTTTGATGAGCATTCCTCAACTTTATCAGTATTTATTGCCACCTTTTCCAACTTCTTTGTCACGTGTTGCTGGCATTAAATTAAAAAGTTAATGACTATTTGCAAAAAAAGAGAATTTTTATTAATTTGAACATCAGATATGTTGTCTTTGTAGCATATTCAACTGAATATGGGGTACAAAATGATTTGCAAATCATTGTATTCCTTTTATATTTACATCTAACACAATTTCCCTCATGGAAACTATAAATATTACGTTGATAGATTGTTTTGAAGTTGTTTTTAAGGGCTTTGAAGGCTTTAACGTTGTCTCCTATGAGCCACATTTTCTAAGCGTTTTTTTATCAGCTTGACAAAAAAACACCACATATTTAGATGGATAGATAGATATATAGTACTTTATTGATTCCTTAAGGAGAGTTCCCTCAGGAAAATTAAAATTAAAATCCCAGCAGCAGTGTACTGTATTTGTTCTTGTATCTCATAATGATTGTGAACGATAGGCACAATTCCAAAAAAAGTGCAGTTCCCCTTCAAGATCATGGGAGAATAGGGCCCATTCAGTGTATTGTCAAATTCTCTTATTTCTGTAATTGGACATTTGATTTCCATTTGACACAGCACTGTGAGTCTAAAGTTTATTTTGTGTGTGACAGGTTTCACCTTCTCGTGCCAATAATCCACCAACCAACCGGGATTCGTCAGCCAATGCGCCGTAAGTCACTGACTGAAAAGTTCTTAAAATGTTTACATTGGATAATTTAAAACTTTGCTTTTTTCATTCTCAATGCAGGTCCCCTAATGTTCAGTTAAAGAGTCCATCTACGGACATCGCAATTCGCTTTGTTGATTCTTCTCCCAAAATTCAAGTGTGTTGTTACCAATACGTTATTCTAAAATTAAGTTATCTAAAACCTCAATTGAATCTGATATGTCAAGTGTTCCTCATCTGATTACCTGAACTACAATATAATTTTTCCCCCTCCAAGGGTAAAAGTCCAGACTGCAAACCTAAAGTAAGGTAAGTCATCCTTTGAGATCAACTATGAATACAATTTTGGAAAATATTTGTTCTACTGCATTGGCAAAGGTATTGGAAAAAGGTGGTTGAGTCATATTCAGGCTCTACAAATGAATACAAGCGGCTTTTCCCCAAGCAAGCCTGAGCTTGTCTTCCTGTCACCCAGAAGATATTATTTGAACTAAAAATGATAGTACAACCATTTTCGAAACGGTTTCCGGAAGCTATTATAATAGATCAAAGCATATCAAATCGTGTTTTATTTTTTCCAAAATTTAAATAATGTACCTGCTAATTTACTGTTAATAGCAAGTTAATTTCAGCTTTAATGTGTATACATCTACACTCCTGTTGGAGTGTACTAAGCACTTATTCTTATGTTTTTTGGCTACTTTACTTTAGTTTTGGGCAATACTACAATTATGGGTATCGATTCAATACCAATTAGTTACAGCGGCAGTATTGGTCATACCAATGTTCATTCTTAAATTAAAAAAATGGTAAATAATAACAAAAACGACAAAAAAAACTATTTTGTGATAATGAAATACTTAGATCTAGTCTATATACTATATACTTTACATATATAGAATATATAAAGTAGTGGTGAAAGTTGACATACACTTGTGAAGGACATAATGTCATGGCTTTCTTGAGTTTCCAATAATTTCTACAAGTCTTATTTTTTTGTGATAGAGTAATTGGAGCACATACTTGTTGGTCACAAAAAACATTAATGATGTTTGTTTATATATATATATATATATATATATATATATATACAAAAAACATTAATGATGTTTGTTTATATATATATATATATATATACATATGTATATATATATATATATATATATATATATATATATATATATATATATATATATATACATATATATGTATATATATATATATATACATATATATATATATATATATATACATATATATATATATATATATATATATAAACAAACATCATTAATGTTTTTTGTATATATTTATATATATATATATATATATATGTATATATATATATATATACATACATACATACATTCAGTGGGGCAAAAAAGTATTTAGTCAGCCACCAATTGTGCAAGTTCTCCCACTTAAAATGATGACAGAGGTCTGTAATTTTCATCATATGTACACTTCAACTGTGAGAGACAGAATGTGAAAAAAAATCCAGGAATTCACATTGTAGGAATTTTAAAGAATTTATTTCTAAATTATGGTGGAAAATAAGTATTTGGTCACTGCAAACAAGGAATATCTCTGGCTCTCACAGACCTGTAACTTCCTCTTTAAGAAGCTATTCTGTCCTCCACTCGTTACCTGTATTAATGGCACTTGTTTGAACTTGTTATCTGTATAAAAGACACCTGACCACAGCCTCAAACAGTCAGACTCCAAACTCCACTATGGCCAAGACCAAAGAGCTGTCGAAGGACACCAGGAAAAGAATTGTAGACCTGCAACAGACTGAGAATATTGAATCTACAATAGGCAAGCAGCTTGGTGTGAAAAAAATCAACTGTGGGAGCAATTATCAGAAAATGGAAGACATACAAAACCACTGATAATCTACATCAATCTGGGGCTCCACGCGAGATCTCATCCCGTGGGGTCAAAATGATAATGAGAACGGTGAGCAAAAATCCCAGAACCACACGGGGGGACCTGGTGAATGACCTGCGGAGAGCTGGGACCAAAGTAACAAAGGTTACCATCAGTAAATCCTGCAGTGCTAGACGTGTCCCCCTGCTTAAGCCAGTGCATTTCCAGGCCCATCTGAAGTTTGCCAGAGAGCACATGGATAATACAGCAGAGGATTGGGAGAATGCCATGTGGTCAGATGTAACCAAAATAGAACATTTTGGTATAAACTCAACTCGTCGTGTTTGGAGGAAGAATACTGAGTTGCATCCCAAGAACATCATACCTACTGTGAAGCATGGGGGTGGAAACATCATGCTTTGGGGCTGTTTTTCTGCTAAGGGGACAGGACGACTGATCCGTGTTAAGGAAAGAATGAATGGGGCCATGTATCGTGAGATTTTGAGCCAAAACCTCCTTCCATCAGTGAGAGCTTTGAAGATGAAACGTGGCTGCGTCTTCCAAGCATGACAATGATCCCAGACACTGCAATGATCCCAGACACCGCCCGTGCAACGGAGTGGTTCCGTAAGAAGCTTTTGAAAGTCTTTAAAATTCCTACAATGTGAATTCCCGGATTTTTTTTTTCACATTCTGTCTCTCACAGTTGAAGTGTTCCTATGATGAAAATTACAGACCTCTGTCATCATTTTAAGTGGGAGAACTTGCACAATCGGTGGCTGACTAAATACATTTTTGCCCCAATATATATATGTAGGTTTGGGAAAAATCACAAGACTACTTCATCTCTACAGAACTGTTTCATGAGGGGTTCCCTCAATCATCAGATTTTAAAATCTCCTGATGATTGAGGGAACCCCTCATGAAACAGTTCACAAGTAGTCTTGTGATTTTTCCCACACCTACATATTACGCTCTACCACGGTATCGAGCACTATTCTCTGGATAATCCAATCAAGACATATATATATATATATATATATATATATATATATATATATATATATATATATATATATATATATATATATATATACACATAATGTGTATATATACACATAATGTATATGTTTATATATTTAAATATATATATTTAAATATATGTATATATACCGTATATTTACACATACATACACATATATATATGTAAATATATATATATATATATATTTTTTTTATATATATATAATTTATATGGGGGACGTATGCATATACATATATATATATATATATATATATATATATATATATATGTATATGTATACCGGTATATAGATCCATTTAGTTCATTGTGACTTCATCATTAATAAGTGTACCCTAAACAGATCATTTTCAGGGTGGCTTCATAATCTTGCATAACAGTGTGCTAACCTTATTTAATAATTAATAAAATGTAATATTGAGCCTGCTTATCATTTTGTAATTGAGGATTCGACCGGAACATGTTATAAAATAATTTACACAATATTTCCGCCAGCCAGAAAAATCCATGTCCGTCATATTCCTAAACTGATCTACTAGAATTTCTTTAGATGCAAATATCACAGAATAAGATGACAAAACATATCTGACAAAGCATGATCTTATTGTAAGACATTTTTATTTTGTGAATGTCAGGGTTTCCCCTAAATTGCCAAAATGCCCGTGTTGGTGGGGGCGTGGTCGATATGACATCATCCCTTTGATTTGCTATGACGTATATATTCTTTAAAAAGGCAAAAAATAAATAAATAAAAATTTAAATGAAATCTGTTGTAAGTATAATGTTAACATATATATATATATGTCTTACATAATATAATTCAGTTCTTTTTTTAAATTATTGCTGCTTATTGTACAATGTACATTAAGTTTCTCCAATTATTTTAGACACTTTCTATAATAAAAACAATTGGCAACAAATCTAGCATCTATTTTTGGTGTTATTGGCGACTGTACTCGGGTTTAGAGACTCTGTTTAGATTCTGTCACTCCATGTCCATGACGAAAAGCGAGCTGCAGAGAGCCTGACGTCAGTCACACTTGCTTTGTGTTGCTGGAAGCCTTTTTCTCACTAAAAGCCTCCAGTGTCATCTTAAATTGTGAAGATTGCTGTCCGCAAGTATATCTCGAATATATTTAAGTACGTCCACAGCACGGACACGCTGCCTCCGCTCCAGGCAACCCCGTACGTAAGGCAGGTGTTAATGTGTATGTTAGTGTGTTTTGGTTGTCATTTTTCCAATGGTCTGTGAACACACTTTGTCAGCTGAGAATGAACAAATGTTTTGTGTCTAGGAGTGAAACACGGAGATAGACGTGTGTGCACGGAGGAAATACTTGTTGGAATTGGGCCTGTTGTTATCATAAAATTAGCAACAAAATCTAGAAAGAAAGCCAGACTTTGTTTTCATCTGGATGCTACAATATGTTATATTACTTTATTATGTTAGGAATGGTGGCTAATATGAGGCCCTACATTAAGCAGAAACTGAATGTAGTCAAACCGGATGTATAGCGTAGCACTTTTATTTTAAAGCTGTAAAAGTGTGTGATCGTTCTAAGAAAGTGTCTTGACATGTTTCGACATCCTGCTGATTGTCTTTCATTTCTGTTGAGCTTTTATGCCATCTTACTCACTAAAGCAGTCACAGTAACAATCTAAATGTCATGTTGTGAATGTGAATGATATTTATATAGCGCTTTTCTCAAGTGACTCAAAGCGCTTTACATAGTGACACCCAATATCTAAGTTATATTTAAACCAGTGTGGGTGGCACTGGGAGCAGGTGGGTAAAGTGTCTTGCCCAAGGACACAACGGCAGTAACTAGGATGGCACAAGCGGGAATCGAACCTGCAACTCTCAAGTTGCTGGCACGGCCACTCTACCAACCGAGCTATGCCATCCCATGTTATCACTAAAACCTTAAATGTAATCTGAACACGAAAGTAAAGTACCACCCACCTCGAGAACGATGCGTGCAGCAGGCGTTTGCTGCAGGGTTGTTACCACTTCTCACGGTGAAAAATAGTCCTTTCTTGTCGGGAGAACAACTTGCTATGGCTTTGAACCTAATATGTTTCCATAAATTCGACTTTCCTTTGTTAATTTATGCTCGCTTGTGACTCACCAGTAGCAAGTAAACTGCAGCCAAGTTCCCCGCTACGGCACATTAAGTATTCACATTAATCGTCCGCTAAAAAAATTTGTACCGTTATTTAGGTATATATGTATGTAGATGTATATATATATATATATATATATATATGTATATACATATATACATATACATATATATATATACATATACATTTATATATATATATATATATATATACATATATATATATATATATATATATATATATATATATATACATATATATATATATATATATATACATATATATGTATATATATATACATCTACATATATATATATATATATACATATATATATATTTATATACAGTGGGGCAAAAAAGTATTTAGTCAGCCACTGATTGTGCAAGTTCTCCCACTTAAAATGATGACATAGGTCTGTAGTTTTCATCATAGGTACACTTCAACTGTGAGAGACAGAATGTGAAAAAAAAATCCAGGAATTCCCATTGTAGGAATTTGAAATAATTTATTTGTAAATTATGGTGGAAAATAAGTATTTGGTCAACCATTTAAAGCTCTCACTGATGGAAGGAGGTTTTGGCTCAAAATCTCACGATACATGGCCCCATTCATTTTTTCCTTAACACGGATCAATCGTCCTGTCCCCTTTGCAGAAAAACAGCCCCAAAGCATGATGTTTCCACCCCCATGCTTTTCACAATACGAAGGTCCTGAGTCGTCCTGGGTTCAATCCCGGGCTCGGGATCTTTCTGTGTGGAGTTTGCATGTTCTCCCAGTGACTGCGTGGGTTCCCTCCGGGTACTCCGGCTTCCTCCCACCTCCAAAAACATGAACCTGGGGATAGGTTGATTGGCAACCCTAAACTGGCCCTAGTGATGAGGTGGTGACTTGTCCAGGGTGTATGCACCCCGCCTTCCGCCCGATTGTAGCTGAGATAGGCACCAGCGCCCCCCATGACCCCAAAAGGGACAAGCGGTAGAAATGGATGGATGGATATATATGTATATATATGTATGTATATATATGTATGTATATATATGTATGTATATATATATATATATATATATATATATGTATATGTACATACATACACACAAAATTCACTATATATCTGGGTAAACATTACTTTTTTTATTGACACATTTCTTTTTACTTTTAGAATTGCAGCAAATTTTCCAGATAAGTGCCAACAAAAGGTAAATAAATGGAAATATCATGTAAAATGTAATTATTTGCAGTTGTTTGGGAAGTAGTTGCATCTGTGTGTCATCTTTATTCCATAACTGTATTATTTAAGGATGCGAAGAGCGCAAATGTCAAAGGGGACCATACCTCGAGGTATGTGAAGAAAAAATATTTTTGAAAAGATAAAATACATTTTGCGGCGACGACCTGTCCTATTCTCTGAAACAGGTTCATGAAGGATTTTGATGTGATAGAACACCTTGGCAATGGAGGCTTTGGACATGTTTTAAAGGCTAAACACAAGTTGGAGGGAAAGTACTATGCTGTGAAAGTGGTGTCTTATAAAGAGTAAGTCAAGTTCAGTTTGCTATTGCTGTTGTCTTTTTAATCGTTGCCTTCCGAGCAATATGGCAGGACTTCTTCAATTAACCCAAATTTTTATTTTGGTCAGTAACTCTCGGCGTGAGGTGTTGGCTCTATCAGAGTTTCAACACGACAACGTTGTGAGATACTACACATGTTGGTTGGAAGACGGTGCTTACCAGTCTTTCAGTGCAGGTGACTCTTCCTGGTGAGTTCCATTCAAGCATTTGTAAGGACAGTGTGCCGCAGGAAATTTTAACAACAGAGTTGCAGTCTCTTCTGTAGGTCTCCACCGAAGAAGTCCCTTCATATTCAGATGGAGTTGTGTGAAACCAAAACCCTCCGAATGTGGATAAATGATAAGAATGTAAAGAACGTGGAGCGTTCACAAAGAAGACAAGACAGCCTTGCCATTGCAAAGCAAATAGTGAGTGGCGTCGAGTACATTCATTCCAAAAAGTTTTTTCACAGAGACCTGAAGGTGAGTTTTCATTTAGCACAGCTGTCACAGAAGGAAGGCCCTTGTAAATTCTTATTTGTCTTTTCTTTAATGGTAAGCCTGCCAACATCTTGTTTGGGCCAGGAGAAGTCCTTAAGATTGGGGATTTTGGCCTTGTTGCTGACGACACGAGCAAAGAGAGAAGCGGATACTTGGGAACCGCGTCTTATATGGCGCCTGAGCAGGTGAGTTACCGGTATATCTTTGATTTATTTTTTCTCCTTTTTCCTCTTCATCAAATTTCACATACCTTACATTTTAATAAGCAGTGATTCCCAACCACTGTAAGAGATCATCAAGGTGTACCGTACCGTAAATGATTCATCTTACTTCATTGCACAGAAAATTATGAGTAATTTACTACAACAAATAACGTGTCTTTGTTCAGCTACAGTTTTTATTCCAGCGACATATAGATATGAAGGTCAAATCGTCTTTATAAACCTAGCTTTTTTTTGACACTGAATTTATGTTATTGAATTTTTTGCTTTGACAATTTTACTGAATAAAAAAATGAGTATGAGTAAAATGCTTGTTGAGTTCAGTAAAACACAGTGTTTTAAAATTCAGTTTATAAAAATTCAGTGTACAAAAATTCCATGCAAAAAACCCATTTTTATTCATTGCTTCAAAACTCAAGACCCACTTCTGGTAAATTATGACCAATTTGCAATGCGGGGTAAAGTTTGCAGTCACGTGACATGGATCCTCTGAAGCCAAAGAGGCAGTTTCTGCAACACTACAGCTGACCATGCTATCTGCTGTATGGGCTTGGATACCTTTTTCGGAACACTTTAATCATGTACAGGTTGCTTAGTATTAGTGAAACAATTTCCTAAGAGGCTTTAAAAAAGGATAAAAGCTGATCACACAATACAATACAGAAATTCACACAAAAATGACTGATAGAACGCCAAAAATTTAATGACAGACCACTTTTTACGAATAAGACAAGCACAATGTACATGGAAATAAAGAATGTGGGATTTACATTAACTATTAAAGCCCTACTGAAATGAGATTTTCTTATTTAAACGGGGATAGCAGGTCCATTTTATGTGTCATACTTGATCATTTCGCGATATTGCCATATTTTTGCTGAAAGGATTTAGTAGAGACATCGACGATAAAGTTTGCAACTTTTGGTCGCTAATAAAAAAGCCTTGCCTGCACCGGAAGTAGCAGACGATGTGCGCGTGACGTCACTGGTTGTAGGGCTCCTCAAATCCTCACATTGTTTACAATCTTGGCCACCAGCAGCTAGAGCGATTTGAGCGAGGATGATAGACTCGTGGAAGAGGATAATGAGAGTGAAGGACTAGTAAAAAAAAAAAAAGGCGAGCGCAGTGAGAGCGATTCAGATGTTTTTAGACATATTTAATAGGATGATTATGGAAAATCCCTTATCTGCCTATTGTTTTACTAGTGTTTTAGTGAGATTATATAGTACCTGAAAGTCGGAGGGGTGTGGCCACGGGTGTCCGCTAGTGTCTCTGAGGGAAGCCACGCAGCTGCAGCAGGACGCAAGCTCCGCTGATGTCTCCGGTAAGAGCCGATTTATTACCACAATTTTCTCACCGAAACTTGCCGGTTGACATGTGGTCGGAATCCATGTTCGCTTGACCGCTCTGTTCCATAGTAAAGCTTCACCTTCGGGAATATTAAACAAGGAAACATCGGCTGTGTTTGTGATGCTAAAGTCAGCTGCAGTGCACCGCTTCCTACCCCCATCTTTCTACCTTGAGTTCTCTATTATTAATTGAATAAATTGCAAGAGATTCAGCTACACAGATGTCCAGAATACTGTGTAATATGCGATTAAATCGGACGACTTTTAGCCGAGAGTGGTGCTGGGATAAAATGTTCGCTACAACCCGAGACGTCACGCGCACGCGTCATCATACCGTGACGTTTTCAACAGGATACTTTGCGGGAAATTTAAAATTGCAATTTAGTAAACTAAACCGGCCGTATTGGCATGTGTTGCAATGTTAATGTTTCATCATTGATATATAAACTATCAGACTGCATGGTCAGTAGTAGTGGGTTTCAGTAGGCCTTTAAGTTAGAACAATAAAACACTGAATATTAATGTTGCTCCTTTTTTACTTCAAACCACCTCCTCGATCTTACTTTTGCAATCAAGCAAAATGCAACAAACACAGTGAAACAAACGCAGAAGGTAAAAAAACACCAACATATTCGATACTACACCACTTTTCTGTATAACTTTGTTGTCGAAATCTGCTTCCGTGTCTGACCCTGACACTCGCGTCTCACGCTGGGTGCTCTGTAAACAAATCCCGCCCACTCTTGCCAACCTGGGGCCGCTGTTATGTAGTTCCTATGATTACCGCAATAACCCTTATGTCACGCAAAAGTGCAGATTGAAACCATTGGAATCATTTCTAAAGTTCAAGACTTAAAGGTCATTTGAAAAAAGTTATGCACATCATAGTGCCGGCTAAAGTTTCAATGTTATCGGTTCAGACAGGGCAACTGATATGGGTAGTGGAGGAAGATAAACAACTAAGTTAACTCTAAACATGTACTTAGATTTATTAAAAATGTGCCACAAAGCATGCTGGTAGCCAGCATCCCTCCCGTCGCTGGGACTCTACAAGTTTCTCCAGGATGCTTAACGGCACTCTTTTGGTAAAAAGTTGCTAATGTTATGTGTTAAGAGTTGATATAATAGTTGTTTATGATAGCTAACACTTATGTTTACAAGAGCTGTAGCAGTGTCAAAATATCATGGTACAATATTATCACTGTATTAAGGCATGGTATGATATTATTGTGGTATATGTCAAAAAAAAAAAAAAAGTGTATATCGTGTAAAATGAAGTGGCAGGAATTTTTAAGATAACACACTTACTGTAATTTAACACAAACATAATGCAAGAATGTTCAAAGCAAGCACAAAAAATTGTGCAGGAACATCTACTGTTTTAAGAACTTTTTTTTTAAACTTACATTTGAGTGTCTTTAAAGTGACAAAGTAAACATCCAATGTTCACTTTAGTGTCTTTCATCTTTTACCTTATGAGAACCTATTGAGAACAATATGACTTTTAATAATGTAAATACCTCACAAAATGACGTTTAACTTTGCTAGTTTCAAAAATGTTTCTGGGCGACGGTTTATGAGGAGGCGACTTGTCCAAGATGTACGCTGCCTTCATGACATCGGGAGAGACAAGAGGTTCAAAATGGATGCTTTATTGAGGATTGATCAAGTAGTTTTTCAGTAGTAGTAGTAGTTTTTATGGTGATTACACAGATCCAGGCTGTATCTGTGTTGGCTTGGAAGTGCTTGAGATGAAAGTGGCACACTTTGCAAAACGCAGACTTTCTTACCTCTGCTAAAGTGGTTGTATTTTGCAGGGGTTTGTTTATGTGTTTGTTACCAGCATAACTAATACCCTTATGGATAGATTTTGATGACATTTTCAGGAGATGTCCAAAAAAAACAATTCATCTCACCTTATGAACACACTTCACTCCCTACTTACGGTGTTCAACGCCCCCCACCATTCCGGCCCCACACTGCGCAGATGATTCTCGGAGATTTAGTGTATTTTGTACCCAACTTAGCTAAAGCGTCAAGAAAAAAACAAGACACCAGGTTTTTGTTTGATACCAACACGGCATTGTTGTGAAGACTTTGAAACCGAAAAACTGCGGTATCTAAAATACTGTTACACTTTTAATGTTTACTCTTATTCGTCCCAATAGTCGTTGTAGCAGTAGTACCGGTAGTTTCCCTATGCGTGTCCAGTCATTCTTATGTTTATTTACCTATTGCCGCCCAGTTTGAGTGGGCTGCACTCACACTAAACTCAGATATGAAGTCGGGGGCCACAAAATACGATTGTGCGGGCCGCGAGTTGGAAGCCCCTGGTTGAGACTGGAACTACTGCGGTAAGGCCACCATTTTTTGGACTTAATCTGAGAAATCAAATTGTGAAATAAATTGAAACCCTCAGCAGCACCGTACGGTGTGAGCTTTTTAATCGTATTTGCGACTTATAATAGGTTGTGACGGTTTTGGGGGGAAAAAAGTAGCACAGGTGCAAATACAGATTCTAACCCTTTCATCGCAGTTTGCCCCCAGTATAAATCCATCCAAAGTTGATCAAACTAGAGTAAAATGTCCGCCTATCTGTATAGCATGTTTGAAATGAACTTAAACCATAACCAAATGGACTGTGATTGTGAAAGTGATTAATGTGAAAGTGTCACTGATAACTCTGTGTGCGGTGCAGTGTTTTGTGTCCCTTCCTCCTCTTCCTCCTCCATGCACAGTGGGGAGGGAGGCTCCAGTGGCTCACACACGTCTCAAACACGAAATAAAAAAAGTCTTAGTTGGACGAACAAGATGTACAAGACTTTTTTTTCACCACCTCAAAACTTGACAAACTGCACTGCGCGCTCGTGACTACGAGGGTTAGTTAGTTTCAGTTTATTTTGACCATGCAATACAATTACGTTCAGTGTTATTAATGAAAGTGTGATATTTGTGACATTTCATATTGCTTTTACATTTTTTCTGTGCTTCAAAAAATGTTCTGTGCTGCTACTTTTTTTCCCTTTTAGTAGCACCGGTGCTACAAGTGAAACAGCCCTGCTCAGTAGAGTTGGTGACGACTGGTAATGCAATATACCATACCGACCATTGGCTTCTTTCTTTATGGCAGAAATACAAGAACATCTACGACCGGAAAGTGGACATATTTGCTTTGGGTCTCATTTTTTTCGAGCTCCTCTGGAAAATGATTACCATGAGTGAAAGGGAAAGGGTGAGTGTTGAAGTTGCAAGTACTGCGCTGTTTTGTCATCCTAAAATGTGACCTGACAAGGGAACCATGTGCTATGCCTGGGTCGCTACAAATGTTGCTGGATGATAAATTGTCCCACTACTACGAAGATAAACGATATTATTATCAGCATTAGTTTGAGAGCAAATTACCGTAAGCACTAATGCACAGGTGTCAAACTCAAGACACAGGGAATCTGGCCCGCTATATCGTTAAGGTAGCCCCCTATGTAATTTTAAGTTGGCTGCCACTTAAGTTGTTGTAGCCAGCTACATCATTTATGTGGCCTTCAGAAGACATGAACAAATGAAGAACTTTCTGGCTAAATATATTTGTTCTTTCTATTATGAAAGAAACAGGTACTACATGTATATGTTCAACACTATAACTGATCACAAAACAAGATGTTCCAAGCATTTTTATTTTTTTTTATTTATCAAAAATACATTTTCTTTTCACCTTGACTTACAATTTCAAAGCAAGCTATCAATCAGTCTGTTGGTACACAATCTAATAATCTAAAACTGCTACCTATGAAAAGTGTGTAACAAAGCTAGTATACATGTATTTTCATGTATATTCACTATTACAGGCGGCCTTCTGAGGGCAGCCATAATTGCGATGTGGCGCTCAGTAAAAAAAAAAAAATTGTTTGACACCCCTGCACTATGAGTGATTCAAGTAACCCTTTCAAAAATGCAACACATTTTTATTTGTCATTAGTAGTTTTTTTCATTGGAAGTAGGTCAATAAATTGTTATTATTCAAAATGAGTAAACAAATACTAAAAAAAAAAAATAGACTCTAAATCTCTGTTAACAAAAGTTGCACTCAATAGATATTGAAAATCTTGCATATGCTGTTTTTCCCTGAGTTGAGAAAAATGGGCCAGCTTTTTAATAAAAAATTTTGCCATCACTTTCCAACAAATTCTGCATATTGTCTTGTTCGTCCACATTGTTGGGCTCAGCTTTCTAATTTGGTTTGAATCCGAAATTTGACCAGCCCCAGGTCTACCATGTGTTAAAATGAAACTATTTCATTCAGAGGTTTATAAACAATGACAACTCCCAAAGAGACGTGTAAACGTTTCCATAGCAGCAGTTTTAAAGGGGAATATTATCACAATTTCAAAAGGGTTAAAAACATTAAAAATCAGTTCCCAGTGGCTTGTTGTATTTTTTGAAGGTTTTTTCAAAATTTTACCGGTCTCGGAATATCACTAAATAAAGCTTTAAAGTGCCTTATTTTCGCTCTATGCGAAGACACTGGCCATTTCCCTGTGACGTCACACAGTGCTGCCAATGTAAACAAACAATGGGAATACCACAGCAAGATATAGTGACATTAGCTCGGATTCAAACTCGGATTTCAGCGACTTAAGCGATTCAACAGATTACGCATGTATTGAAACAGATGGTTGGAGTATGAAAGTATTGGAGAAGAAACTGAAGCTATTGAGCGAATTCATAGTCATAGCATGGCCGAATAGCTGCGTTAGCATCGTCGGTAAAATGTGCGGACCAAACGATCAGGACTTTCGCATCTTTTGACACGGGAGCAACTTAAATCCGTCGATTGGTAAGTGTTTTTTTCGCATTAAATGTGGGTGGAAGGAAACGTAATATAGTTGCAAATGCATCTACAGGTTATCCATACATCTCTGTACCATGTCTGCTTTAGCACCGCCGGTAAATAGCATGTTAGCATCGATTAGCGTACCATGTTAGCATCGATTAGCTGGCAGTCAACATCAACGAAACTCACCTTTGTGATTTCGTTGACTATCGTTACAAATGCATCTGCAGGTTATCCATACATCTCTGTGCCATGTCTGCCTTAGCATTGCCGGTAAAATGTGGAGACACTCCGGCACATTCAATGGGGGTCTGGCGGCAGATTTCTTGCCACTTTCGCATCTTCGGGGCAGTGGTGCAACTTGAATCCCTCCCTGTTAGTGTTGTTACACCCTCCGACAACACACCGTCGAGGCATGATGTCTCCAAGGTTCCAAAAAATAGTCAAAAAAACGGAAAATAACAGCTGTGACCCGGTGTTTGTAATGGGTTGAAAATGAAAATGGCGGGTGTGTTACCTCGGCGACGTCACATTCTGATGTCATCGCCTCCAGCGCGATAAACAGAAAGGCGTTTAATCCGCCAAAATTCACCCATTTAGAGTTCGGAAATCGGTTAAAAAAATAGATGGTCTTTTTTCTGCACCATCAAGGTATATATTGACGCTTACATAGGTCTGGTGATAATGTTCCCCTTTAACAGAACTGGAGCACATGTCTTGATTAAAGTTGAACATGTAACTTTTTAACTCCGTTACACTTCATGATTTAACTCATCCAATCACCTTTCAGAAAGGCGTCTTGTTTTAGTCGTGATCTTGCTGTGTCGAAGAATGAGAAAAACGAGACTGAAAAATTGAAAGTGACATGTCTACTTTTCAGCAAGAAATCTACATCATATTGCAACATACTGCAAATGATTTAAACAAAACAGTACACTCATTATCACTATAAAAAAGTATGTGTACAAATTAGGGCCCTGCCTCTAGCAAGGAAGCTGTTACTCTCTGCAGTTCAGTTAACAAGCACATTATGGGAGGGAATAACATAGTCAGTGCCCACACAGGAAAGTACCTTTGCATGTGAATATAGGGTTTTGGTTGTGGTCATGGAATACCAACAATACTTGCAAGATGAGAGCTTAATTGGACATGTTCTTATTTCTCTCTGCCATTTCCTGGGTACCAGCTTTGGGATGATGTCAGAAATAAGATACTTCCTGCAGAGTTTGCACATCATTTCCCAGTAGAGGTAGAGTATGGCAACCATTTTCCATTTTATTTACAAGTACATCACTATCATGAATGACAGAGAAACTTTTATAACTGGATTTACAGTATGAACTATTTATTTTTTCAGGACCAAATGATTAAGGCGATGCTAAGTTTGAAACCAGAAGACCGGCCTGAAGCAAGTCAACTCAAGACCGAACTTGAGGCGTGTGCTCGTGTACTAACACTTAACGCTACCGACAGAAACACTGTCTAACGCACATTTTAATCGTCATGAATGGTGAGGTCGAAATTTTGCGCAGTGGGTTCCAATCTCGGCTCAGATGCCTCAGTGTGGATTTATCAGGTTCTTCCAGTGCTCGGTGGCTTTCTTTTCACATTATATCCATTTTAGGTTCTTTGGAGACTCTTAAGTTGTCCATAAGTATTAATGTGATTGCTTGTTTATGTGTCATGTGATCAGGGTCGGCCCAGGCTAAATTTGCAAACACGAATGAGGAATTATTTTGTCATGTGATTTGGCTGTCTCCATACGTTTCATATTGCCGTGATGACAGCCATGCTAATATTGGAACCATCTTCCTCGCGGTATCAGCATATTGAGAACGAAATAGGCACTGACACTACCCATAGCCACGTAGGTTTTATTTGTCGAAAATATATTTTGCTCTTTCAGTTGGATGACACATCGAAATACAGACTAACGGGGGTAATATATACCCGTTAGCCTATATGTGGATGTGTCATTGACTCGGCTAGCATGCTAAGTATTTATTGCATGAACATACTAGCTTTTATAGACAAGATCATAGACTGTATTGGACAATATAGTTCACATACAAATTGTCCATTTACATTTAATACAAGCAATAAGAACCCGCCTTCCGCCCGATTGTAGCTGAGATATGCACCAGCGCCCCCCGCGACCCCAAAGGGAATAAGCGGTAGAAAATGGATGGATGGATAATAAAAACATACAGGCTTTATTTACCTATCAAGGAGGAAGTTAGCAAGTTTGGCATCAGTTGAAAAAATCTTCTCCGCCTTCAATCGTCTTCATCTTTCAAAGGCATCTCCGATACAAATCCTTTTTTGTTCCTGGCTTTGTCATGAATGAGTTGAGAATCGTAACAACGTCTTTAGATTTACTGAAGTCTGACATGTTTAGTAACTTTACCAGTGGCAGTATCTAGAAACAAAGATGGCAGTGTGTAACAAGCAACCTGGATGTGACACACTCACAGACATTCTAATTGGTCAAACGATGGAGGGCGGGGCATCGAAATTAAAACATTAACAATATTTGGGGGCTGTAAGTCTTAAGTTTGAAATTAGCATATCCCGGCTGAACTACTGTTATCAGTTATAGAAGTATTTGAAAATATGATTCCGGCTTCCTCCCACCTCCAAAGACATGCGTCTGGGGATTGGTTGATTGGCAACACTAAATTGGCCCTAGTGTGTGAATGTGAGTGTGAATGTTGTCTGTCTATCTGTGTTGGCCCTGGGATGAGGTAACGACTTGTCCAGGGTCTAACCCGACTTCCACCCGATTGCAGCTGAGATAGTCTCCAACCACCCCCCTTGACTCCGAAAGGGACGAGCAGTAGAAAATGGATGGATGGATGAATTTATTAATGCCTTTTGACATATCAGGGCCACTTAATCATGACTCGACATGAAAATATTACATAGGGCACCTTAAAAAAAAGTTTTTTTTTCTATCACGCTGATACAGATTTAACAGAATACATTCCAAAAACCTTTCACTGATCTGCAGGGGTACATATGAACTATATGTTTGATGATTAAAAAGTCCTTGTGCTTTTAGAGATTACAGTCACAAAGTGAGGCGTTTTTTCAGCCTCTTAAAGGCATGCTTGATGTAATGTGGTTGTTGGAGACAACCACAGGGGGAAGGGCTTTCTGTATTGTAATAGAGCTTTTGTTGAGGCAATTTGTGTTTGACTTCGGCTTTTCCAGAGCATGGCTAGGTGGTACCCTCCTGAAATGTGGGCTGGGGGTAGCAGCGCTTTAAAATCCACAGGACAGCTGGGTGTGTGCATTTTATAAAGTTCAGTTATTCATATGTTATGTTAATCACATCTTTAAAAATCAAAAACCTAACTATGTTTTTTTACATGTGTTTTAAAAAGCTGGTTTCAACCGAATCCATGTAATTGTTTTTCAGTGCATGAATGCCAAGTGTGTGTGTATGGTGCGACAATGGGTTTCGGGTGGGATGGGGGGCCATGTGTATGGAAGCCAAGAATTTGTTGCCTCTCACCCAAGTCACCTGGTAATCAGTTCTAGCATTAATTTCAAGTTCATCACATTTTTTGCACATGCATTTTGAGTATTGCTGTGGCTAATAGAAGAAAATACAAACATGAAGTCAAACGCACGTGCATCTCTTGTCGAACTTCATGATATCCATTTGTTGGTTGCAAAATGTCGGGGAAAAAATGAAATACACTCAAAATATGAAAGAAATATGCTATTATCTTAACAACCCAGCTGTTGTTTCCTTTCAAACAAAACCAAAGTTAGCCCACCATATTTAAAAAAAAAACAACAAAAAAAACAAGGGTATATTTTTCTTTCTTTTTCTCAAGCTGCTCTACATTTCCTAGAGCATGCATGCCTCCCACCCACAGGTGGGTAGTAACGCGCTACATTTACTCAATTACATCTATTTGAATAACTTTTGAGATAAATTGTACTTCTAAAAGTAGTTTTAATGCAACATACTTTTACTTGAGTATATTTATAAAGAAGAAACGCTACTTTTACTCCGCTCCATTTATCTACATTCAGCTCGCTACTGATTTTTATCGATCTGTTTATGCATGCATTGTTTGTTTTGGTTTGTCAGACATACCTTCAAAGTAGGATCTATCACATGCCAGCGTTTCACCAATCAAATGCAGTCACTGGTGACGTTAGACTCCTTTTCACCAATCAAACAGAGCCAGGCGGTCACATGATTAACTGCACTTTTTTTTAATAAACCTTTATAAATTTCAACATTTACAAACAGTTGAAAATAACAATCAAAGTAAGTACAAAAACAGTATAAAAACCGTACAAAACAGCGCCAAGGGGTTGTAAATTCAAAGTAACTAAAACAGAATGTAAAAAAATATGTATTTATAAAATAAACAAAGTGCAAAGCCATAGGCTCACTCAATCTCAGAAAATAACTTAAATTTGGAACACAGCATCATCGTTTTCACAGCTTTTTGGTTGTTAGAGGTAGATTGTTTTAATGTAGAGTTCTAAATCTTTTTTAAAGGCACAAAAAACAGGTCGGTTATTGAAAAACTTACTTATATGAATATAAAACTTAGCCAATAGTATAATGAGGTTGCAAAGGTAAACTTCATTTAAAAAATTTTTTTCAATACAAATATATATTTAATATATATTGTTTTAGTTGCTTAAGAGATATGCTTGGCTCTGAATTTGTTCAATTTTATGTTTTTGTGCATTACTTGTTGCCGTCATCTTTAAACAAACAGGTTACTCATCAGTTACTCAGTACTTCAGTAGTTTTTTCACAACATACTTTCTACTTTTGCTGAAGTAAATATTTGGGTGACTACTCCTTACTTTTACTTGAGTAAAAAAATCTCTAAAGTAATAGTACTCTTACTTGAGTACAATTTCTGGCTACTCTACCCACCTCTGCTCCCACCTAAACCCACTGCCTTAACGCATTTATTCAGACATGAGTGTTGAATGAGAATCCAATATAGAAATACTGATGTTGATTTTGTCACACTGTCTTAAAAAGTGGTTGGTTTGGGAACATGATCTTTTTCTGAAAAATTAACTTTGTAACTATTTTTACTAACACTCATGACCGTGGGTTTAGGCGCTGTGATTTAATTCTTTATGCCAGAGTATGTAAGGAAAACTTTGTTTTGTTATTTGCAAGCAGTTTAATTCCAGAGGTTACAGAAGACAAACAACCCTTTTCCAACAGTGTTTTATGTAAACAATTAGGCAAAGGTTAATCTTTTATTATTATCCATGTGACCTATTACATTTGTGATTGAATAACAAATGAAACACATTGTTAGTTAAAGCCCCTTTTTGTTTTAATTTGTGCCCACATTCGCCATCTTATTATACATGTGTATTTTGGGGGGAAGAAAACATTTGTCTTCCGTTCACTTTCTTTAATGTTACACATTATTCTGTAACTTGCTTGTTGTAGTTTTTTTTCTTGTACTACGGGATTGAGCTGTGAGAAAATAAATGATAATTGGTTAAATGTTTTTGATGTGTTGTTTTTATTGTGCCTAACTGGCATGAATTGATTGACGTAGACCCCGACTTAAACAAGTTGAAAAACGTATTCGGGTGTGACCATTTAGTGGTCAATTGTACGGAATATGTACTGTACTGTGCAATCTACTAATAAAACTTTCAATCTATCAATCAATCAGCACATTTCATTGAACAATGACTTGAAAACACCGTGTAGGAGAGGGTGGGATTTGATATAAGCAGAAGTGTTTTGTTTTAACTGTCGCATCCAAATATGGTCACTTCCGGTTGTAAACGGAACAAAATAAACTGCAAGCCGCGCCTCCGTTCCTGACTGTGTATGTCTTCTTAAATTAAACCGACAGGGGGCACTGTGGGTCTGTCATTGGTGTGTTTTCAAAGGGAATAAAAAAGCCAGAAA
Source organism: Nerophis ophidion (assembly GCF_033978795.1). Classification (NCBI taxonomy): domain Eukaryota; kingdom Metazoa; phylum Chordata; class Actinopteri; order Syngnathiformes; family Syngnathidae; genus Nerophis; species Nerophis ophidion. The sequence continues at coordinate 23,944,911 of NC_084619.1, forward strand.
TGTGACGTTTAATCACCCCGTTGACACACGCTGGATCATTTGCATCATCTAACAAGTGTCAAATGCAGTCACCTGGCTCAGAATGTGTGGACTACAAAATGTAGGGTCACTGAAACGCTTCTTTTGTGAGCATACCGATAACATCCGTCACCAAACAGTGACCCATATATGGAACAAAAATAGCGAACTGTTGGTCACTGCCATGTTAGCCCATCTCATGTATTGTATTTTCGTACAAGGTTCTTAAAGGCCTGCTGAAATTAGATTTTCTTATTTAAACGGGGATAGCAGGTCCATTCTATGTGTCATACTTGATCATTTCGCGATATTGCCATATTTTTGCTGAAAGGATTTACTAGAGAACATCCACGATAAAGTTCGCAACTTTTGATCGCTAATAAAAAAGCCTTGCCTTTACCGGAAGTAGCAGACGATGACGTCACAAGGTTGAGGGCTCCTCACGTCCTCACATTGTTTTTAATGGGAGCCTCCAGCAGCAAGAGCTATTCGGACAGAGAAAACGACAATTTCCCCATTAATTTGAGCGAGGATGGAAGATTCGTGGATGATGATATTAATAGCAAAGGACTAGAAAAAATAAAATAAAATAAAAATAAAGTAAAAAAACAAAAGGTGAATGCATTGGGACGCATTCAGATGTTTTTAGACACATTTACTAGGATAATTCTGGGAAATCCCTTATCTTTCTATTGTGTTGCTAGTGTTTTAGTGAGATTAAATAGTACCTGATAGTCGGAGGGGTGTGTCCACGGGTGTCTTGACGCCAGTCTCTGAGGGAAGTCGACGGCAGCTGCATGGACGGCACAAGCTCAGCTGATCTCCGGTAATAGGCGACTTTTTACCACAATTTTCTCACCAAAACCTGCCGGTTGACAAGTGGTCGGGAACCATGTTCGCTTGACCGCTCTGATCCATAGTAAAGCTTCACCTCCGGGAATTTTAAACAAGGAAACACCGTGTGTTTGTGTGGCTAAAGGGTAAAGCTTCCCACTTCCATCTTTCTACTTTGACTTCTCCATTATTAATTGAACAAATTGCAAAAGATTCAGCAACACAGATGTCCAGAATACTGTGTAATTGCGCCATGAAAAGAGACGACTTTTAGCCGCAAATGGTGCTGTGCTAATATGTCCCCTGCAACCCGGGACGTCACGCGCACGCGTCATCATTCCGCAAAGTTTTCAACAAGAAACTCCACGGGAAATTTAAAATTGCAATTTAGTAAACTAAAAAGGCCGTATTGGCATGTGTTGCAATGTTAATATTTCATCATTGATATATAAACTATCAGACTGCGTGGTCAGTAGTAGTGAGTTTCAGTAGGCCTTTAAGCCAAAGATGACTCACTTGAGTAACAGGAGTGAGTATTTGGCACGGATCAGCATTGATTGATTAATTGAAACATATTCCGTACAATTGACACCCGAATAAGTTTTCAACTTGTTTAAGTCGGGGTCCACGTTAATCAATTCATGGCAAAGACATGAACTACAGCCATACATGGCGTTTGTGCTAACAGCCTGTTGACACTATAAGCACATTATGTAACGATATTTTACTTTTAAAATAAACATCCAGAAAGTAATTGAGGTCACAGGACTGTGCTTTGATTTTACCACCAGTCATATAATGAATATCAAATTTACAGACAAATGTGCATGCTTACTTTTGGCCTTCCTGCCTGCAGAGCATCTGAATAATACAACTTCCTGTGGACCAGATGTTCTCAACCTTTTTTCAGTGATGTACCCCCTGTGAATTTTTTTTTTTAATTCAAGTACCCCCTAATCAGAGCAAAGCCTTTTTGGTTGAAAAAAAGAGATAAAGAAGTAAAATACAGCACTATGTCATTAGTTTCTGTTTTATTAAATTGTATAACATTTGTAGTGGTCTTTCTTGAACTTTTTGGAAAAAAAAAGATATAAAAATAACTAAAAACTTGTTGAAAAATAAACAAGTAATTCAATTATAAATAAAGATTTCCACACATAGAAGTAATCATCAATTTAAAGTGCCCTCTTTGGGGATTGTAATAAAGATCCATCTGGATTCATGAACTTAATTGTAAACATTTCTTCACAAAAAAAAAAATCTATCATCAATATTTATGGAACATGTCCACAGAAAAAATCCAGCTGTCAAAACTGAATATTGCATTGTTGCATTTCCATCCATCCATTTTCTACCGCTTATTCCCTTTCGGGGTCGCGGGGGGCGCTGGCGCCTATCTCAGCTACAATCGGGCGGAAGGCGGGGTACACCCTGGACAAGTCGCCACCTCATCGCAGGGCCAACACAGATAGACAGACAACATTCACACTCACATTCACACACTAGGGCCAATTTAGTGTTGCCAATCAACCTATCCCCAGGTGCATGTCTTTGGAAGTGGGAGGAAGCCGGAGTACCCGGAGGGAACCCACGCATTCACGGGGAGAACATGCAAACTCCACACAGAAAGATCCCGAGCCTGGATTTGAACCCAGGACTGCAGGAACTTCGTATTGTGAGGCAGACGCACTAACCCCTCTGCCACCGTGAAGCCCTTGTTGCATTTCTTTTCACAGTTTATGAACTTACATTCATATTTTGTTGAAGTATTATTCAATAAATATATTTATAAAGGATTTTTGAATTGTTGCTATTTTTAGAATATTTTTTTTTTAAAATCTCACGTACCCCTTGGCACACCTTCGAGTACCCCCATTTAAGAACCACTGCTGTGGACCATGTCAATTGTGCATTACTGCAATTTTTTCAGCGGGGATAAGACATTTTCTGGTGTTCCCTCTGAATTACATCGCTATTGACAACTTGGTAATATGTATTCATATACCGGTATCTGTAAAATAATACATTACAATGCAATATATGTGTTATTCTCCATTGATGTAGCTAAGCTACAGGGGAAGCAATCCCCGGAAAATTGCATCAAGCTACACGGCAAATGTAGTTTAATACATCAAAGCTACAGCCGTGGTCAAAAGTTTACATACACTTGTAAGGAACATAATGTCATGGCTGTCTTGAGTTTCCAATAACTTCTACAACTCTTTATTTTTTTGTAATAGAGTGGTTGAAGCACATAATTGTTGGTAAAAAAAAACATTCATGAAGTTTGGTTCTTTTATTAATTGATTATGGGTCTACTGAAAATGTGACCAAATCTGCTGGGTGAAAAGTATACATACAGCAATGTTAATATTTGGTTACATGTCCCTTGGCAAGTTTCACTGCAATAAGGTGCTTTTGGTAGCCATCCACAAGCTTCTGGTTTAATTTTTGACCACTCCTCCTGACAAAATTGGTGCAGTTCAGCTAAATTTGTTGGTTTTCTGACATGGACTTGTTTCTTCAGTATTGCCCACATGTTTAAGTTAGAACTTTGGGAAGGCCATTCTAAAACCTTAATTCTAGCCTGATTTAGCCATCCCTTTACCACTTTTGACGTGTGTTTGGGGTCATTGTCCTGTTGGAACAACCAATTGCGCCCAAGACCCAACCTCTGGGCTGATGATTTTAGGTTGTCCTGAAGAATTTGGAGGTAATCCTCATTTTTCACTGTCCCGTTTACTCTCTGTAAAGCACCAGTCCCATTGGCAGCAAAAAAGGCCCAGAGCATAATACTACTGCCATCATGCTTGACGGTAGGTGTGGTGTTCCTGGGATTAAAGGCCTGACCTTTTCTCCTCCAAACATATTGATTGATTGATTGATTGAAACTTTTATTAGTAGATTGCACAGTACAGTACATATTCCATACAATTGACCACTAAATGGTAACATTTTAATACGTTTTTCAACTTGTTTAAGTCGAGGTCCACATAAATCAATTCATGGTAATTGCTGGGTATTGTGACCAAACAGCTTAATTTTTGTTTCATCTGAGATCACATGGACAAAGATAAAACCTTTTGGAGGAAAGTTCTGTGGTCAGATAAAAGAAAAATTGAGCTGTATATAAGCCGCTGACGACGACTCCTTTTTTCTTTTGATTCCTTTCACAGCTTCTCCATCTCTTCGTCTCCATTAACTCAATCCTGATTGACGAACCACAGACCGAATAAAAATATGCTTTGCTGTACAAACCTTGTCTCAGCGTAGGAGGGTTTCATTTACTCATTGTGTGTCTTGCAGCACAGCCATTTTGTGCCCGGCAGCACCTCGATTGTGGGCGGGCTGATTGATCTCTGTTCATTCAGTCAGCACATCAGTGCTAATCGCTAATTTTTTTTGTTTTTTTTACTTTTTTCAGCATTTCTTAAGTTCTGATAGCTTAATATGAGTCCAAATAAAGCAATGGACAATTGATGTCTGGTTTGAAACATTCAGCAAATATCTACCGCGTTTGTCATGTTTTAACCTTTTGAATGCCCTTAAAGTGATTAATATGCAGAGAAACATGTTGTTGCAATTTGCAAATATTCATGCATCCTGCAGGTACCAGCAAGCTGCAAAAATGTGTTTATTCTGACCAAGCAAACCAGTGTTTTTGTTGGACGCAACAAATTAGCATGCACAAACCACTAAAACTTCTGCGAAGGTTGCTGGAAGGACTGAAACACCTTCCTCCATTACACACACTCACACTCACAATTTGCATTGCCAAATGCTTCACAGGTGCATAAGCACACTTGCACACAAGGGTTTGCTTGCTACAAAAAACAACAGAAGGAACTTTGTTCACAGTCCTAATAATTTATTTTGCTTTTCATTGCATTTCCAAAGCGTCATACAGGTTGAAAACACAATTGTTTAAGCCTGCATTCCAGTAATATTACATTATATTTCTTTATTTTGTTATATATATTTTTTTACTATTACTGTTTGTGTTATATTTATTAATTTAGTCGTATTAGAAGCATCTGAGGTAGGCTGCGGCATCCCCCGCGACCCCAAAAGGGACAATCGGTAGTAAATGGATGGATGGATATTAGAAGCAACCACAGCGTCCAAGCCCTGTGGGAATCACTTGACCAAAATTGTCCCATTTGATTCCAAAAATTAAGTATAACAAAATGTACTCTTTTTTTAATCCAAAATTAAACTCTGAAATTAGAAAATGCATGATTCTATTATGTAATGACTGTACAGTGAAAATTGTAATTGTAGTGGTAAAGGGGGACTTTTTTGTCAGGGTAACACTACGCTGCTGAGAATTTTGTAGTCTGACCCTATACAAAAATAATATCAATGCATCATTAATTTGATGTACATTTATCAATCAAATAATCAATCAAAGTTTACTTATAGCCCTAAATCACAAATGTCTTCAAGGGCTGCACAAGCCACATTGACATCCTCGGCTCAGATCCCATATCCATCCATCCATCCATCCATTTTCTACCGCTTGTTCCCTTCTGGGGTCGCGGGGGGCGCTGGCGCCTATCTCAGCTACAATCGGGCGGAAGGCGGGGTACACCCTGGACAAGTCGCCACCTCATCGCAGAGATCCCATATCAAGGCAAGAAAAAAGTTTCGGCCTGATTTTTACACCAGTACCTCAGCCCGCTAATTTATTGCATGGATGACAACTAATTGCATGTAAATCTTTCAAAATAAAAAAACTAACATCATTTAGCCTGTTCAGTGGCCTTGTGGCTAGAGTGTCTGCCCTGAGGTTGGTAGGTCGCGAGACATACCAAAGACTATAAAAATGGCACTCATTGCCTCCCTGCTTGGCATTTAGCATCAAGGGTTGGAATTGGGGGTTAAATCACCAAAATGATTCCCGAGTGCGGCCACCGTTGCTACTCACTGCTCCCCTCATCTCCCAGGGGGCGGAACAAGGGGGTGGGTCATTTCAATAACAAGGGTAATTTCACCACACCTAGTGTGCGTGTGACTATCAATGGTACTTTAACTTTTAACTTCATCCATCCAACCATTTTTTACCGGTTGGCCCGGCATTCAAAGGAATACAATGAAAATTTAAAAAACATGACATGTTTGCTGTTTTTATCTAAGACTAAAGATATTTAAGGAAAAAAAAGAATCCAAAATCGTTTTTACCCTTTTAACTCCTAAATGATTTCCGAGCGCGGCCACCGCTGCTGCTCACTGCTCCCCTCACCTCCCAGGGGGTGTAACAATGGGATGGGTCAAATGCAGAGGGTAATTTCACCACACCTAGTGTTTGTGTTACTATCAGTGTTAACTTTAACTTTAACTTAGAACACTTTTGTCCTTGAGCTACTTTATTGGACTGAAATGATTTCCCAAGGTATCTTTGATATACAAAAGTAGTTGAAATGAAAATATTGAAATTAAACATACAAAAAAAAACCTTGTTGGAAAACGAAACATTCCATTGAAGATATCATTGCCAAAGTTAGGGCCAGACATGGAGGAACAACTTACTACAAAGGACAAATAAGTCCCCAATATCACGTGAGACTCCGTTCTAATTCATCCCAAAGGTGTTCAGGTCAGGACTCTGTGCAGGCCAGTCAAGTTCATCAACACCAGACTCTGTCATCAATGTCTTTATGAACATTGCTTTGTGCACTGGTGCGCATTCATGTTGGAAAAGGAAGGGGTCTGCTCCAAACCGGTCCCACAAGGTTCGGAGCGTGGAATTGTCCAACATGTTTTGGTGTCCTGAAGCATTCAAAGTTCCTTTCACTGGAACTAAGGGGCCAAGCCCAACTCCTGAAGAACAACCCGACACCATAATTCCTCCTCCAGCAAATTTCCCTTTTGGCACAATGCAGTCTGAAATGTACCGTTCTCCTGGCAACCTACAAACCCAGAATATTTAGGAGCGAGGAAATTTCATAACTGAATTTGTTGGCATCCTATGACAGTTCCACGCTGGAAATGACTGAGCTCCTGAGAGTGGCCCATTCTTTCACAAATGTTTGTAGAAACAGTCTCCATGCCTAAGTGTTTGATTTTATACACCTGTGGCCGGTCCAAGTGATTAGGACACCTGATTCTGATCATTTGGATGGGTGGCCAAATACTTTTGGAAATATAGAGTGTATGTACCGTATAAGTCGCTCCGGAGTATAAGTCGCACCTGCCGAAAATGCATAATAAAGAAGGAAAAAAAAACATATATAAATCACACTGGAGTATAAGTCGCATTTTTTGGGGAAATTTATTTGACAAAACCCAACACCAAGAATAGACATTTGAAAGGCAATTTAAAATAAATAAAGAATAATGAACAACAGGCTGAATAAGTGTACGGTATATGACGCATAAATAACCAACTGAGAAGGTGCCTGGTATGTTAACGTAACATATTATGGTAAGAGGCATTCAAAGAACTATAACATATAGAACATGCTATAGGTTTACCAAACAATATGTCACTCCTAATCGATAAATCCGATGAAATGTTATACGTCTAGTCTCTTACGTGAACAAGCTAAATAATATTATTTGATATTTTACGGTAACGTGTTAATAATTTCACACATAAGTCGCTCCTGAGTATAAGTGCACCCCATGTGCCCAACCATGAAAAAAACTGCGACTTATAGTCCGAAAAATATGGTATTTGTTTCATGTTATTCAGATACTGCCTGCATGACACGGCATTCGTCCCCCTCAAATTTACACCAGCAGAAAACAATGCAGTCTCATTTTAGGAAATGAGAAAACTGCTACATTTCCAGTCATGCAGAGCTGCCGACGTGAACATAGAGGAACGAGGTTTTTGGATGTATCAAGGTCGTTTCCTCTGAAAATACTGAAGCAGTGATCTCGATCCAGGAAACCGGGAGGCGAAATTGACTCGCAGTATCGCACAGAGCAGTGTTTCTCAACCTTTTTTCAGTGATGTACCCCCTGTGAACATTTTTCTAATTCAAGTATCCCCTAATCAGAGCAAAGCATTTTTGGTTGAAAAAAAGAGATAAAGAAGTAAAATACAGGACTATGTCATCAGTTTCTGATTTATTAAATTGTATAACAGTGCAAAATATTGCTCATTTGTGGTCTTTCTTGAACTATTTGGAAAAAAATATATAAAAATAACTAAAAACGTCTTAACAAATAAACAAGTAATTCAATTATAAATAAAGATTTCTACACATAAAAGTCATCATCAACTTAAAGTGCCCTTTTTGGGGATTGTAATAGAGATCTATCTAGATTCATAAGTCTAAACATTTCTTCACAAAAAAAGAAATCTTTAACATCAATATTTATGGAACATGTCCACAAAAAATTTAGCTGTCAACACTGAATATTGCATTGTTGTATTTTTTTTCACAGTTTAGGAACTTACATTCATATTTTGTTAAAGTATTATTCAATGAATATATTTATAAAGGATTTTTGAATTGCTGCTGTTTTTTAGAATATTTTAAAAAAAATCTCACGTACCCCTGGCATACCTTCAAGTACCCCCAGGGGTACGCGGACCCCCATGTGAGAACCACTGGCAAAGAGGGTCACAGCAAAGCATTCCTTTGTGCGGCGATGAATTCACGGCAATTTGCTGTGCATAGTGTTGCTCCGTAAACCACTCCCGTGCAAGGTTAAGATCATGGATGCACGGACGTCCACACATCTGTTTTACAGTTTTAAAACACTCGACCTCTGGTGAACTAAGGAATTAACTGGAGCGTGACCGCATGGCGCGCCTCGCCTTGGGCCGCGATTGTGGTTTTTTTTTTTGTGGACAGGCAGCCACCAAAGAAGCACATGTTACTTCCACTGGCCTCGCCAATCAAGGACGTGGCTGAATAAAGACATGTTGCAATTGTAGATAGATAGATAGATAGTACTTTATTGATTCCTTCAGGAGAGTTCCTTCAGGAAAATTAAAATTCCAGCAGCAGTGTACAGAGTTGAGATCAATTTAAAAAAAAAAAAAAGTAAATAATGGGGGTTTAAAAGGAAACAAAATAGAGAAATATTACAAAAAGAATAAAAACAATGGGAATAACAATATAACAGTAAAATAAGAATATAACAAGACAAAGTAGGCAGTAGTGACCATGTTATGAAAACGTATTGCACTGTTATTGTTTTGCATCCCCTGTCATCCTAGTACCCCCCGTCCCCCGTCCCAGAGAGGAGTTGTACAGTCTAATGGCGTGTGGGACAAAGGAGTTTTTGAGTCTATTATTCCTGCACTTGGGATGAAGCAGTCTAGAACTGAACAGGCTCCTCTGGCTACTGATAACGCTATGCAGAGGGTGACTGGCATCATCCAGGATGCTCACTAGTTTGTCAACAGTCCTCTTCTCCGCCACCATCACCAGTGAGTCCAGTTTCATTCCCATTGTAGAACCGGCCCGCCTGATCAGTTTCTCAAGTCTGGAGCTGTCCTTCTTAGATGCACTGCCCCCCCCAGCTCACTACCATGTAGAACACAACACTGGCAACCACAGACTGGTAGTACATCCACAGGAGTTTTCTACAAATGTTGAAGGAGTGCAGTCTCCTGAGGAAGTACAGCCTGCTCTGTCCTTTGTATTCTGCTTATGCAAACTTTATCATCAAAAGAGCCATTTTGCACGCTCTTCCACTTCACTGCACTGTGATCAATCACACTACTAAAACTAGCAATACTATTCATTCATTCATTTTGTATTTATCTCCTCATGTCCTGGGCATGACGTCAGGTGGAGGCTTCTCTATGGGGTTTTGGGGCACTAGGAGGTTAACACCTTTACTACTGTTACCCTAGGTGGCCCTTGGCAAAGGCCTAGTACCTGACTGCCCCCTATAACCAGAGATATGGTGAAGACCTCAACGGCGAAGCAGGCAGAAGACGGTAGCTTTAAGAACTACCACAACGGCTGCGATGGCAGTGGAAGGCTGCAGCAGAAAAGGGTCCCCAGTCATCTTGGACTCCATGCCACTGAACCCTGACCCGATTCTGTCAAGGATCGTGTGGTGACTCTCTGTGCACCAGTCTCCGTACATTAAACTAAGTCACGCACAGGCATCCTTCATAAAGGGATACATCCCTACCAGGAGGATCGTCATACTCGTTCGAGTGATTGCTGATGATGATGATGATTTATCTCCTTCATCGGTGTGCATTTTTTATCAATACACAATTAAACTTTAGCAACTAAACACATATTTACACATTGTGGAGAGACGCAGCCGACGGGCCGACAGCGGACTGAGAGAGACGGTCCTGACCAAGATGGAGGCCAGGAGGCGGGGCATGCGGCAGAGAGGAGAGGCGTGACGCACGCGGAGCGGCACGGCAGCAGCAATTTGAGTCAGGTGCGTATAACACACACCTGCTCACAATCTCTCCATCTGCTGCTAGACCATAAGAGAGGCGAAGGGGGCACGATCGGGAGAAGGACGGAGGAGGAAACCACGGCAACGACACCAGCGACGAGAGACCAGAAAAGACATGAGCCCCCGCGGAAGACGCAACACCCGGCCACCGAAAGGTGCGCGAAGACGAGCAGCCAATGGCGCGCTAGAAAGTGGTGCGCCCGATTGGGACACAAAGACGCCATTTCTTGAAACAATAAATGTATGTAATCCCTGCTACGAGGTGTCGTGCATCGAAGGTCCTTGTAACTCACGGGGTGATGGCAGGATGCCCGTCACATTGGCGCCCAATAGAGGAGGACCATCAGAAGCGGAGGGCGATGACGTTATCTAGGCGCTCGTCGCAAACTACAACAAACTGCTTGAAAAAAATACATCAGGAAACCCAGATGATGCTAGGGTTGTTGGAGAAGACGAAAGAAGAAGCCAAGAAAGCCGGCGTTGAGGCCATCTACCTGGGATGCGGGGCCGGAGAGACGGCAGTAGCGGCGACAGACCAGCAGGGCGAGCTGCCGGCCAAACATAAAGAAGAGAAAGGGCCTGTAGAAATGCAGGGAGAGGAGAGAGAAGAAATGTATATTGAAGAAGTTTACGTTGATGAAGTTTACGGTAAAGAAGAATATGAAGAAGAAGTTTATAAGGAAGAAATTTACGTTGAGAATGAAGTTTACTTTATGGTGGAGTCTACGTTGATGATGAAGATTACGACGTTGATGAAGATGACGATGATGATAAAATTTATGTTAAAGAAGAAGATGAAGAAGAAGTTGAAGATGATGAAAAATAAGTTAAAGAAGAAGAAGTTGATGAAGGCGATGAAGAAGTTAAAGAAGTTGAAGTTTAAGAAAAGGATGAAGAAGAAGAAATTGAAGAAATTCTGGAAGATAAAGAAGATGAAGAAGATGATGAAAATGATGAAGAAATTAAAGATGATGACGAAGTCGAAGAACCTCAAGAAATTGAGAGAGAACAAGAAATACTTGAAGAAATTCAGGAAAATGAAGATGAAGAAGTGGAAGAGGAAGAAGAAGTCAAAGATAAAGAAGGTAAAGATAAAGAAGAAGTTAAAAAAGAAGTTGAAACTCAAGAAATTGAGAGAAAAGAAGAAGTACTTGGAGAAATGCAAGAAGAGTACGGAGAAGGCAAAGAGGACAAAGAAAACTTAAACAAGAAGTAACTCAAGAAATTGAGACAGAAGAAATCGGACTGGTGCCCGGCCTCGAACTGGCAGGGGAGGTGTGTTGAGAGACGCAGCCGACAGGCCGACAGCGGGCTGAGAGAGACGGTCCTGACCAAGATGGAGGCCAGGAGGCGGGGCATGTGGCAGAGAGGAGAGGCGTGACGCACGCGGAGCGGCACGGCAGCGGCAATTTGAGTCAGGTGCGTACAACACACACCTGCTCACAATCTCTCCATCTGCTGCTAGACCATAAGAGAGGCAAAGGGGGCACGATCGGGAGAAGGACGGAGGAGGAAACCACGGCAACGACACCAGCGACGAGAGACCAGAAAAGACATGAGCCCCCGCGGAAGACGCAACACCCGGCCGCCAAAAGGTGCGCGAAGACGAGCAGCCAAGGGCGCGCTAGAAAGTGGTGCGCCCGATTGGGACACAAAGACGCCATTTATTGAAACAATAAATATATGTCAACCCTGCTACGAGGTGTCGGGCATCGAAGGTCCTTGTAACTCACGGGGTGATGGCAGGAAGCCCGTCACACACACCTATGCTTGAGAAGAAACAGGATGAAGAAAAACTTATATTTCCTGCCCCCTTCAACATAATAAGTAGTCTTACTTAAGGGATAGCCCAAATTCACAAGCATACAAACCAAACAGATACATCCAATTATAATGAAAACAAACAAAAAACACAAAAACCAACAAGTGCAAAACTTCATGAAGTACAACCCGAACAAAAAAAAGTAATATACACCTCACGGGATGATACAAAACAAATACAAAACCAGACAAAAAAAAGGTAAAATAATGAATGTAAAGCAAAATGTAGACACCTACGGCTGTCCATATGATCTTATTGTTCTGTCTTTCTATATCTTTTTCAATTGGAATATATTTCTACAATCTTTTATCTCATTGTAAAGAGAATTCCATGGTATAACCCCCGCCACTGATATACACATTTGTTTTAAAGTTGTTCTTGAATAATGATGCTCTTTCTTTCTTTTTTTTAGTTTATTTCGAACGTGATCACACTTACAGCTTAATACTTCACACACAATTTCATATCATTTCTCTTTACATCATGTCTGAAAAGGAGTAGGAAGAAGTCAAGCTTATTCAATCCTACCCCTTTACCTCTTCAGAGCGTTTACAAATATATACATTCATTTACTGACCTTATAATCGTAAAATGATATCCATGAATGAGTATTACAACAGTTTTTTAATATGTAATTAGGGTTACCAGTCATTAACATACTGAGATGAATAATATCTTATTTTCAATATGGTTGAAAGTATTTCTCATAATTCTTCTTTGTACTTTGTAAGCACTATTAATTTGAACAACCTCTTAAACCGGATCATATCAGTACAATGTTTAACTTCTTTACTTAACCCATTCAATTACTTAATTCCACATACTGATATGCTAAAGGTTTTAAGTGTTGTACGTGCATACAAATGTTTTAAATTAGATTTTCCTCTAAGGTTATATTTCTCCTCTTTAGTTGAGAAGAATTGTACATTCTTTGGTAGCAGGTTATAGTTTGCTTTGCACATCATTTTAGTGTCACGACGGGGGGGTCGCAGCTTGCTGCGGGGTCGTTCTCCCAGGAAGGCAGACAGACTACTTGGGACAAAGCCTGTATGTAAAAACATGATTTAATCTTGACTAAAAAAAGGTACAAACAAAAGGCGCGCAGAAGGCGGAGGCAAAAACAACTTGGGACATGAAACATGAACTAAACAACGCAATAAACTGTGGTTTGAATAACAAAAGAACTTACTTGATATTGCATAAAACAAGCAAAACTTACTGTGGCAAGAACAGAGCATCAAACGAACACAATGACGCCAGGGCGACTGACTGGCAAAGACGAGCTTAAATACTGCCTCGGATTAGTGCTCGGGAAGCAGGTGAGCGGGCGAGCACTAATCAGACACAGGTGGACACAATGAGTAACCAAGGAAACCAGACAAGGGAGTGGAAAAAAACAGGAACTTAAAGAGTCCAAAGGTCAACAGAACATAGCCAAACAAGACATGATCAAAAAGACATGACATTTAGCTGTTTGCAATTTTACCAAATAATCCAACTTTAATGTTTTTGACTCAATAAATAAAGGGTTTGTAGGTTCTTTAAATCCAACATTATGTATCAGTCTAATTGATCTTTTTTGTAACACGGTTAACGAATATTGCGCACATTTGTGATTTTTTCCCCATATTTCTGCACAATAACTCAGATATGGTAACACTAGTGAACAGTAGAGAATATGAAGCGATTTTTGGCCCAGGACGTATTTTGCTTTTTTCATTATTGAAATGTTTTTGCCACCTTATGTTGTATATTTTGTATATGAGATTTCCAGTTCATTTTATCATCTATTAATTCTCTCTAAAATCTGGTTTATTTTACCCTTTCAATGTCTACTCCATCTACTGTTACAAATAGCATTATTTTTGTTTTACTGAGATTCAAAGATAGTCTGTTTTTGTCAAACCATTTTTTTAAATTGTTAATTTCTTCTGTTATTATTTGTATGTTTGAAATTACCTTTTGTTCTATGCTATTCATTCTCAGAAGTGATGACAAACATTTTTTGTAAATTTGCTGGTAATATTTTACTTGTAGCCTTAAACATAACACATACAGTAATGTCTGTAACTTTACTAGCTCCTTTAGTTTCAATAAACCAGAATTAGTAAAATAATTAATGTTTTAGATAGTCTGCTTTATGAATAATCCTTATACCTCTTCTCTGTAGTTGATGCAATGCCTTTATATACTTCCATCCATCCATCATCTTCCGCTTATCCGAGGCCGGGTCGCGGGGGAAACAGCCTAAGCAGGGAAACCCAGACTTACCTCTCCCCAGCCACTTCGTCTAGCTCTTCCAGGGGGATCCCGAGGCGTTCCCAGGCCAGCCGGGAGACATAGTCTTCCCAACGTGTCCTGGGTCTTCCCCGTGGCCTCCTACCGGTTGGACGTGCCCTAAACACCTCCCTAGGGAGGCGTTCGGGTGGCATCCTGACCAGATGCCCGAACCACCTCATCTGGCTCCTCTCGATGTGAAGGAGCAGCGGCTTTACTTTGAGTTCCTCCCGGATGGCAGAGCTTCTCACCCTATCTCTAAGGGAGAGCCCCGCCACACGGCGGAGGAAACTAATTTCGGCCGCTTGTACCCGTGATCTTATCCTTTCGGTCATGACCCAAAGCTCATGACCATAGGTGAGGATGGGAACGTAGATCGACTGGTAAATTGAGAGCTTTGCCTTCCGGCTCAGCTCCTTCTTCACCACAACGGATCGGTACAACGTCCGCATTACTGAAGACGCCGCACAGATCCGCCTGTCGATCTCACGATCCACTCTTCCCTCACTCGTGAACAAGACTCATAGGTACTTGAACTCCTCCACTTGGGGCAGGGTCTCCTCCCCAACCCGGAGATGGCATTCCACCCTTTTCCGGGAGAGAACCATGGACTCGGACTTGGAGGTGCTGATTCTCATTCCGGTCGCTTCACACTTGGCTGCGAACCAATCCAGCGAGAGCTGAAGATCCCGGTCATATGAAGCCATCAGGACCACATCATCTGCAAAAAGCAGAGACCTAATCCTGCGGTTACCAAACCGGAACCCCTCAACGCCTTGACTGCGCCTAGAAATTCTGTCCATAAAAGTTATGAACAGAATCGGTGACAAAGGACAGCCTTGGCGGAGTCCAACCCTCACTGGAAACGTGTCCGACTTACTGCCAGCAATGCGGACCAAGCTCTGACACTGGTCATACAGGGAGCGGACCGCCACAATAAGACAGTCCGATACCCCATACTCTCTGAGCACTCCCCACAGGACTTCCCGAGGGACACGGTGGAATGCCTTCTCCAAGTCCACAAAGCACATGTAGACTGGTTGGGCAAACTCCCATGCACCCTCAAGAACCCTGCCGAGAGTATAGAGCTGGTCCACAGTTCCACGACCAGGACGAAAACCACACTGTTCCTCCTGAATCCGAGGTTCAACTATCCGGCGTAGCCTCCTCTCCAGTACACCTGAATAAACCTTACCGGGAAGGCTTTATATACTTGTAAATGTAAATTCCCGACTACTATGCGCAACTTTTTTTCCCTACACTTTGAACCCTGCAGCTTATAAAAAAAACATGCAAATAGTTAAAAACAACAAAAAAAGAGCTAATCAAAGACACTGAAAAGGTTTGTCATTGTTTAAGTTGTGGCGCCATCTTTAGGACAAGTTTGCTCACTGTAGGTGCTGCGGGGAGAATGTCTTCACAGTATATCCTTCTGTTTAGCGCTTTCACCGGCAGTACAAGTGCTGTCCTGTCTTCCAGTCATCCATAGCGTTTCTACTTGTATGGAGTCTTCATTCATCACGCCAAGCAACGTTTGTGAGTTTTACGATATAACTAAAATTATTCATATTTACTAAGCCTCTAGTGTTGCTTTGTGTGCAAGTTCTTAAATTAAATGTAACTTATCTGAACAATATCCAGTGTTGTGGTATTTCAATTAACTGGAATGTAGTGTGCTGTGGGGCCCTATTGTAGTGAATCACACCTGAGACATCATAAATTAATCAAATCTTTATTGGACATGTGAATGTACACAATGTGATGAAGAACATTTTACATAAGTCAATCTAGGGATTTAGATATCTTGTCAGGACACTAATTCTTTTGCCTTCACCATCATTGTTCATTCATTTTTGGTGACTTTATATACTTTGGACCTAGACGTTGAGTCAGAGACATACATGGCGGACAATAACTGATACAGTCTGCTTTGCAAGTCCAAATGCATTGGATGTTTTCCGGCCAGGTAATACAAACCCCACGATACCTTTTATTTTATCACATCCACATGAGCCCGCATTCTCGTTGACTCTCCTTCGACAAATGAACAAAGTTTTTCACCAAGTAGCTGTTAGGACTGGTTGGCACAGTGCTGCCGGAAATGTTCCTTAATGGATGCGTAGACATGAATATGGCAAGAGGTAAGAAATAATCAATTTATTCTAAGTAACAAAGGGAGCTAAATAACAAAAACACTGGAGCTAATAAAAGGCAAACCAAAAACGCTAGTATGAAAACTAGGAAGTACAAATAGACAAACTAAAATGGCACATAGGCACAAAAATAACAAACAAATCATCAGTATGTAAACTGGAAAAAAACAAAGGCTTAGCGTGAGAAACTAGCGAGAATATAAATACTTGCGTGAAAGCAAACGATCAAAAATCCAGACGTACAGTTGCGTGAGAGCAAACTATGAACCCAGAAAAAAATGAACAAAGAGGCTGGCTTAAATAGGAGGGTGATTAGACAAAACAGGTGTGTGTGGACCGGGAGTAGCAGGTGGACTGATGAGTTACCATGGTGACAGGCTAAACAGGAAATAAACAGTCACTTGATGGAGAGTGATACAAGAATGGAAAAATAACTAATAATATGTGTAGATCGAGCAGTGGATCGCAACAGTAGAATCACAGCTGACATTCAAAAGTTCTCTTGCTGTCTGAGAAGTGTTGTATCCAAAATAGCAGCAATCGCTTTCTCTTAAGGTATTCATGTGTGATTTCCACAAGCGTCTGTACATGTAGAAGAAGGAGAACCACGGGCATGTCGGGATTATATATTTCCAGTGGTTAGCTCCGGTTGTTATGAAGCGTTTTTTCTGATGTCACTTCCTGTATGGGCGTGGTCTTTCTGACTTCACTTCCTCTGCGAACCCAGTTTGCAAACGATCAATGAGTCCATACAAAGCTAAGAGCCGGAGATTCAAGGAATACACGGGTGACTTACCCGTGTAAAAAAATATCCAAGGAGGGTTACCTTAAACCAGTGGTTCTCAACCTTTTTTCAGTGATGTACCCCCTGTGAACATTTTTTTTAATTCAAGTACCCCCTAATCAGAGCAAAGCATTTTTGGTTGAAAAAAAGAGATAACGAAGTAAAATACAGCACTATGTCATCAGTTTCTGATTTATTAAATTGTGTAACAGTGCAAAATATTGCTCATTTGTAGTGGTCTTTCTTGAACTATTTGGGAAAAAAAGATATACAAATAACTAAAAACTTGTAGAAGTAATCATCAACTTAAAGTGCCCTCTTTGGGGATAGTAATAGATCCATCTGGATTCATGAACTTAATTTTAAACATTTCTCCAGAAAAAAAGAAATCTTTAACATCAATATTTATGGAACATGTCCACAAAAAAGCGAGCCGTCAACACTGAATATCGGATTGTTGTATTTTTTTTCCACAGTTTATGAACTTACATTCATATTTTGTTGAAGTATTATTCTATAAATATATTTAAAAATGATTTTTGAATTGTTGCTATTTTTAAAATATTTTTTAAAAATCTCACGTACCCCTTGGCATACCTTCAAGTACCTCTAGGGGTACGCGTACCCCCATTTGAGAACCACTGCCTTAAACGATGGTTTTGTGTGGATGACACAGGGATTTGACCAAATAATTATTTGTTTAAGGGGTTATCCAGCTTAGTGTAGACATAGCCTCAGAAAAGTAGCGTCAGATTTACCGCACGTCCGAGCACCCACTGGCAGAAATGTAAATCGGTGCCTATGCGTGCAGGTTTAGAAAAGCGTTTAGTTGAATACAGACCATTTAACAAAGCTGAGCTTGTATGTTTCTATGGACTTCCTTTTACTATTGTGATGTCGGGTGTGGTGAAGTTCGCGCTTTCCCAGTGCTTTTGTAGTGTGGAAAATGTTCTAGAAAAAGTAGCTTTCAAAAGCTCCTCCTGACAAGTTGGTCACCTCCCCTGCTGCTCCGCCATGAACTAGTGAACTCCAGATGGAGAAGACTGGCTCACTTATTAAACATTTATCAGCTGAGTCTTGCTGCTGCGCCCTTGACCTTCAGTCCTGCGACTGCATGAGGCGTGTGGCAATTTGAGCGGGCAGGAAGTTGAATAACGACTTTGCCGGGTTTGCCACTTACCGGCGCTGGCAGGCTGTCAGCAGAGAGAAGGCAATATCATTTGTAGTAAATTACGGGCCTCATAAGTCAAGTTTGCAATGACGGCTCCCTCAGCTGTCACGAGGAGAACACGTCAACCATTACACTGCACTGCAACAGTCACACTTTGTGCTTTTTGGGATGTTGGAACTGCAGCAAAAAAGAAGTCAATCTTTAGGAATTACAGTCCTCTGATTCTATAAGAGGACGCTTTAAATCAGGGGTCTCAAACTCAACCTGGGGGCCACTGGATGCAGAAACTGGGTGAGGCTGGGCCGCAAGAAAAGATTTCTTTAAAAATCTAATATGCACTTTTTGGAGAATTCGCCTTCTTGGAATGGCTTTCCCGCCTTAGCAAACTTCTTGACAGCCCTCCCGATTTCTCCGGGAGACTCCCGAATTTCAGTGAGCCTCCTGACAATTTCCCGGGGCAACCACTCTCCCGAAAATTGTCCCGATTTTCACCCGGACAAAAATATTAAAGGCGCCCCTGTTGCGATCTGCTGCTCAGATCTTCACGTGTTTGTTTTGTCATTCTCAGTCTGACCCGTTTATTTCCTGTTTTTGTCCATCACTATGGTTACACATCAGTCCACCTTTTAGTCTCGCCCCGCACACCTGCTACTAATTTTCACCCTCCTATTTAAGCTCACCTTTTCTGTTTACTCATTCTCGGATCCTAATTTGCCCACGCGCATCAGTGACGACTCTCATCCTTCGTATGTATTTTCTCGCTAGCTCTCACGCTAAGCCACTTTATATTCCAGCTTTCATGCTGAATGTTTTTGTTTACTCTTTTGTGTCCTCGTACCAAGTTTTAGTTTTCCTTGTGTTTTATCCTAGCTTTCACGCTAGCGTCTTTTGTTTACCTTTTCTCTTTACACCAGTGTTTTTGTTCATAGCCTTTTGTTATTAAATAAATACCTTATATCTTACCTTTGCTGTGTTCTGCTTCGACGCATCCACGGGAAAACTACACCGGCATTACCATGCCGAAGAAGAGTCCTCACAGCCCCGAGATAGCACTGCCTTTAACGCCCCCTGGAAGAGTTAGTGCTGCAAGCGATTCTGGGTATTTGTTCTGTTGTGTTTATGTTGTGTTACGGTGCGCATGTTCTCCCGAAATGTGTTTGTCATGTGGGTTCACAGTGTGGCGCATATTTGTGACAGTGTTAAACTTGTTTATACGGCCACCCTCAGTGTGACCTGTGTGGCTGTTGATCAAATATGTCTTGCAGTCATTTACGTCTGTCCGCAGGAGCCTCATACAGCATGTTTGTATGATGAAAATGTGGATGCGTTGACATATGTGTGATCAAAAGTCGGACACAAATTATGACCGGGCTGGTACGCTGTAAGTACAGGTTGTAGAGGACGATAAGGCAGTGTCAAAATGCCACACACTGAACTTTGTTATTTGAGTGAGAATCGACAGATATCCGAGAGAATGATTTCCCTGAAATTCGGGAGTCCCCGAGAAAAATCGGGAGGGTTGGAAAATATGGCAAACATGACGCTGTCAAGCGCCATTCATATAAAACTTGCGGGCCGCACTAACATTAAATTCACATATCAAGGTGCGGGCCGCAAAACAGCGCCTCGCGGGCCGCAATTGGCCTGCAGGCCGCGTGTCTGAGACCCCTGCTTTAAATAGAAACTGTGATGACTTTGATCTACAAAAACCAAAACCAGTGAAGTTGACACGTTCTGTAAATCGTAAATAATAAAAGAATATAATGATTTGCTTACATTTTCACAATGGAGAAACACACATTTTTACAATCTAGTTTAGTGTGCACATTGTGCCGTTAACCAAATGTAAGCGTTGCACGGAACTATAACTACAAAGATGATAGTCATGATGATTTAAGTCTTTGCATCTTACTGTTTTGTTATTTTATTCGTTGAGTGGATAATTTACATTAAAAAAAGTATTGTGCGTCACTCCAGCCGCCAGCCACAAGAGGAGCAGCTGATTGCTTGCACCTGTGCTGATCGGAGTAGTGGTAGCCAACCCAGAGGGTGCTTAAAGTCAACTGACACATCATCTTAAACAGTGGGATGTGTGACGTAGAATTAAACCTCAATTGCTATTGCGACATCCAGTGAACACTTCTAGAACAGCAGTTCATTTCATAAAAAAATTGCAGCTCATTTTTATACTCTCCAAACTCATCTTGTAAGCCGCGAGCCGGATTAAACCTGTTCGTGGGCCTGATGTGGGCCGAACTTTCGACACCCCTGTTCTAGATTATAAATCATGCCTCTCATCTGGATATTGGGAAGATTTAGCCATCAATCTATAAGTTGTTCATGTGTGACATCCAATGTATACCCGGAGATGGAGACAAACATACACAACCGAAAACGGTGTCTGCAGGGAGACTTTTCCTTTTTAACTTTGAGTACATCATGATTGATTCTTCATCTAAAGAAGATATGGACATCCTATCAGTCGTCATGGCAGAGAGAGAATACATCGTACAGTAAACTATCAATTTATTATGTTTGTAGTTTGTATTTCTTTTTCAACACTTAGCAATACTGCTACATGATGTTTAGTGTTTTACAAAAGTTGGATTTGTTTAGCAGAGCTTCTCAAACTTGTAGCTTATCCTCCTTAAACTCAGTATCAAAATATAAGATTTTTTCCAAATGTTTTCCAAAGTAATTGTTGTTGGCTCTCACAAAGTCTGCATGATTTGCATTGTTGTTGAAGGAATCAGCGGTCCCTGCCACTACGTCGCGCGATGCATGTTTGGCTATAGCTCATTGTCTCTCATTATCATTATCCCCCCCACGGTCCTTAGCTTTCTGGAAATGTAACCCCCACAACTACAAACCCAGTTTCCATATAAGTTGGAAAATTGTGTTAGATGTAAATATAAACGGAATACAATTATTTGAAAATCCTTTTCAACCAATATTCAGTTGAATATGCTACAAAGACAACATATTTGATGTTAAAACTGATAAACTTTTTTTTTTTTTGCAAATAATCATTAACTGTAAAATTTGATGCCAGCAACACTTGACAAAGAAGTTGGGAAAGGTGGCAATAAATACTGATAAAGTTGAGAAATGCTCATCAAACACTTATTTGGAACATCCCACAGGTGTGCAGGCTAATTGGGAACAGGTGGGTGCCATGATTGGGTATAAAAGCAGCTTCCATGAAATGCTAAGTAATTCACAAACGAGGATGGGCCGAGGGTCACCAATTTGTAAGCAAATTGTCGAACAGTTTTAGAACAACATTTTTCAACTAGCTATTGCAAGGAATTTAGGGATTCTACCATCTACAATTCGTAAAATCATCAAAAGGTTCAGAGAATCTGGAAAAATCACTGCACGTAAGCGATGATATTACGGACCTTTGATCCCTCAGGGGGCAACTGCATCAAAAACCGACATCAGTGTGTAAAGGATATCACCACATGGGCTCAGGAACACTTCAGAAAACCACAGTCAGTAACTACAGTTGGTTGCTACATCTGTAAGTGCATTGTTATAGACGCAAAGTTCAAAAGCCAACATCTGTGATGGTATGGGGGTGTATTAGTGCCCAAGGCATGGGTAACTTACACATTTCTAAAGGCACCATTAATGCTGAAAGGTCCATACATGTTTTGGAGCAACATATGTTGTCATCCAAGTAACGTTATCATGGAAGCCCCTGCTTATTTCAGCAAGACAATGCCAAGCCACGTGTTACAACAACGTGGTTTCGTAATAAAAGAGTGCGGGTACTTTCCTGGCCCGCCTGCAGTCCAGACCTGTCTACCAAAGAAAATGTGTAGCGCATTATGAAGCATAAAATACGACAGCGGAGACCCCGGACTGTTGAACGACTAAAGCTCTACATAAAACAAGAATGAGAAAGAATTCCACTCTCAAAGCTTCAACAATTAGTTTCCTTAGTTCCCAAACGTTTATTGAGTGTTGTTAAAGGGGAACATTATCACCCGACCTATGTAAGTACCAATTTATACCTTGAAGTTGCACAAAAAGACCATATGTTTTTTAACTAATTTCCGAACTCTAAAAGGGTGAATTTAGCGATTTAAACGCCTTTCAATTGATAGACTGTCGAGCGATGACCTTTCACCCGTGACGTCACAACATGAAGCAATCTGCTATTTTCTCAATCTTATTACACGCACCAAGTCAAATCAGCTCTGTTATTTTCCGTGTTTTTGACAGTTTTCCCGTACCTTGGAGACATCATGCCTCTTCGGTGTGTTGTCGGAGGGTGTAACAACACGAACAGGGACGGATTCAAGTTGCAACAGTGGCCAAAAGATGCGAAAGTCCCTCGTTTGTTCCGCACACTTTACCGACGACAGCTAGGCTACGACAGAGATGGCAAGAATGTGTGGATATCCTGCGACACTCAAAGCAGAAGCATTTCCAACGATAAAGTCAACAAAATCACAAATGTGAGATTTGTTGATGTGGAGTGTGCTAATCAGACATATTTGGTCACGGCCTGACTGCCAGCTAATCGATGCTAACATGCTATTTAGGCTAGCTGTATGTACATATTGCATCATTATGCCTCATTTGGAGCTATATTTGCATCCAGCCTTTCCCTCCACCCACATTTAATGTCAAACAAACACATACCAATCGTTGGTTAGAAGGCGATCGCCAAATTCGTTCGTGCTTCCTCTCGTGCCGCTGTCTGTCGTGATATGGCTCAATAGCTTCAGTTTCTTCTTCAATTTTGTTTTCGCTATCTGCCTCCACACTCCAACCACCCGTTTCAATACATGCGTAATCTGTTGAATCGCTCGCGCCGCTGAAATCCGAGTCTGAATCCGAGCTACTATGTTATACCTTTCTGTAACATCCGCCGTGTTTGCTTCTGTTGGCTTCACGCAGTGACGCCACAGGACAATAGAGGGGTGGATTTAACGACGGTTAAAATCAGGCACTTTGAAGCCGTTTTTCGGGATATTGCGTGATGGGTAAAATTTTGATAAAAACTTCAAAAAGTAAAATAAGCCACTGGGAACTGATTTTTATTGGTTTTAACCCTTCAGAAATTGTGACAATGTTCCCCTTTAAAAGAAAAGGTGATGTAACACATTGGTGAACATGCCATTTCCCAACTACTTTGGCACATGTTGCAGCCATGAAATTCTAAGTTAATTATTTTTTGCCAAAAAAAATAAAGTTTATGAGTTTGAACATCAAATAGCTTGTCTTTGTAGTGCATTTAACTGAATATGGGTTGAAAAGGATTTGCAAATCATTGTATTCCGTTTATATTTACATCTAACACAATTTCCCAACTCTTACGGAAACAAGGTTTGTATTTAGTTGAACATCCCTCACTAGACACTGTATGGTGACGTATGCATAACGGCAGTATAGGGTTGTACGGCATACCGGTATTAGTATAGTACCGCGACACTAATGAATCATTTTCGGTACTATACTGCTACTATACCGGTCCTGCGCCCCCCGCGTCCGCGTCAAAGTCACGTCGTGTCATTGCTGGCTTACGAGGAGACAAGCATGTTCGGTAGCACACAATCACAGATTACTTACAAGCAGACACAGTGTGTAGACAGAAAAGGGAAAACAGATGCGTTTTGGCTTAAAAACGAACGATAAAGGTGAAGTTATAACACTGAAACGCCCTCAGGAAGAGGTGTTTTAAGACATGGCGAGCTAGTTGGAGGCTAACCTCCATCCGACGTAGGCAGTGTTATAGCGACTTCTAAATCATTAATCCTGGTCTCCATAGCAACAAATAAAGTAAGTTTCTTACAAATGTCTTCCCTGCAGGACGAGGGATAGCTAAACATGCTTCACTACACACCGTAGCTCACCGGTGTCAAAATGTAAACAAACGCCATTGGTAGATCTACACTTAACATCCACTGTAATGATATCAAGTACAGGCACATATCTAGTCAATACTAATATGATTAGGTCGAAATTTTTTGGCATCACAACAACTTATTTCGTTTTTTAGAAATGTATATTATGTTTATATTGTCAGGAAATATGTCCCTGGACACATGAGGACTTTGAATATGACCAATGTATGATCCTGAAAGTACTTGGCATCAGATTGATAACCAAATTTGTGGTATCATCCGAAACTAATGTAAAGTATAAAACAACAGAAGAAAAAGTGATTATTACATTTTAGCAGGAGTTTAGACAGAACATGTTAAAAGAGAAAGTAAGCTGATATTAACAGTAAATGAACAAGTAGATTAATAATTCATTTTCTACCATTTGTCCTTAATAATGTTGACAAAATAATAGAATGATAAATGACACAATATGTTACTCCATATGTCAGCAGACTAATAAGGAGCCTTTGTTTGTTTACTTACTAATAAAAGACAAGTTGTCTTGTATGTTCACTATTTTATTCAAGGACAAACTTGCAATAAGGAACATATGTTTAATGTACCCTAAGATTATTTTTTTTAAATAAAGTCAATAATGCTATTTTTTTGTGGTCCCCTTTATTTAGAAAAGTACCGAAAAGTATTGAAATAAGTTTAGTACCGGTACCAAAATATTGGTATCGTTACAACACTACGACAGTACAACCTAAAGTATTGCGTGTTGTATTCTCAATGGTAACGACTTTGGGGCAGTTTAAAATGAATCAAAGGAAGCTATAACATCAGTAAGGAAGTGAAATAAAGCTATTTAAGAGGATTTAACCAGATTGTTGCATTACAGTTGCTCCGTGTCATGTTTATATTCCAGTGATATCAGATATTAGCAGAATATAGCAAGTGACTCTCGCTGACATTTTCAAAAGTGACAGGATTTCTGCAGATATTTCTTTGAGTCCAAGCCTTGTGCGAAGGGTGCAGAGATGTATGAGAGATGCTGTCACACATCTAACCTACAGTTGAAGTTTAAAAAAAAAAAGATCTTATTCATTCATGTTTTCTTTGTTGCATCGGTTGGAATGCACACACACCTAAGGGAGCAGCGGGGAAGGAGATGAAAGTGCTGGTGAGACAGGGTCGTGAACAAAGCCAGGGACAGATAGAAGGGCTTGGACAGCGTGCTGTGACAGACGTCCTTTAAGGCCTGTTTTGATTCAGCTGCCAGGAGCTTTTTAGGATTCATTTTATCTGTGCAGCATTTCCACCCATCTGCACGGCCACCCTTTCTGGATGCTGCCACGAATCAGTTTGGTTTCACTCGAGCTGCCACAGCCGGATGTGAGCCTACGCGTCATCATGTGTCTCAAGGCTGTTCAACCCCATAAAAGATGTCAAAATGTACATTTCTTCTGTAAACCTGACCATCTTTGTCAATGTCAAGCTGTAAATTGATTGATTGTGTCAGGACATGGGCTATGGCAGGGTTTGTTTTCCCGAGATGCAAAGAAATTGGAGTGCAGATGACGTGAAGGTAGGGACATGATTTAATTTTACTATTAAAAAAAAAGGAACAAGGGGTGCAAACAAAAGGTGCGCACGAGGCGGAGAACAAACTTTGCTTTAAAAACAATAAACTAGCACAAGGGCAAAAAAATATGCACATGAAAACGAAAACACCCTGTGACATAAACATAGACAAAACTCACTTGGCATGGAACTGTGGTAGCAGAAGTCCGGCAGCGTTATTGTCGCCACACTGACCAACAGAAAAAGACAGGCTTTAAATAACAGTGACATGATTGGTGACAGGTGTGAGAGTCCAAACGTGGAACAGATGAAACTAATGGGTAACCATGGAAACCAGACAAGGGAGTGAAAAAGCAGGAACTAAGAAGAGTCCAAAAACCAAACAGAACATAACTTAAACAAGACATGATCAAAAGACATGACAGATTGATTGAGACTTTTATTATAGGTTGCACAGTACAGTACATATTCCGTACAATTGACCACTAATTGGTAACACCCGAATAAGTTTTTCAACTTGTTTAAGTTGGGGTCCACGTTAATCAATTCATGGTAAATAACTGATGCATCATCGTCTACGTCAGGGCTTTTCAACTGATGGCCCCGGGGCCAAATCCGTTTCAAAGTTCAAAACTTGTGAGGCAAATATTTTTGCAGCAAATTCCTGAAAATTGTCGAGTGCTTCTGTTGCATAGAAAACTTGGACTACCGTAAACAAATTGCAAGATCCTTGCATTGACATTTTTACTTTTCTAGCAAACAGAGAACACTAGGGTCCAAACTTGAGAGGTGCACGGCAAAAAGTGTACTTAAAGAAAAAGCAAGGCCAGCAACACTTGTGTCTTTCATATAATTTTGATGTAAACTTCACAGGCGCTACCAAACAGCGCACACAGACAAAGACAGTTCGTCAGTGTGCAAACTGTTACACATTTTTTCGTAATGTGATTTATGCATCCAAGGGGGGGGGGGGGGGTCAGCAACCCACGACTCTGGAGCCGCATGCGGCTCTTTAGTGCCGCCCAAGTGGCTCCCTGGAGCATTTTTTAAAAAGGATTTGAAAATGGAAAAAGATGGGGGAAAGAACTTTTTTTTTTGTTTGTTTTTTGTTTGAGGACAAACATGACACAAACCTTCCCAATTGTTAGAAAGCCAACTGTTCAATTTGTTTGTGTGTACGCTTCACTGATGAGAGTATTTGGTGAACATCGTTTCTTCCTACTAATTTCGCCGGATCTTGAACTCACCATAGTGTGGACTGTGATGCAACAATTTGTTTACACGTAAAATTGTCCACTCCCTCTTTGCTTCAATTTGTCCACCAAAAGTTTTATACTGTGCGTGAATGCACAAAGGTGCGCTTTGTTGATGTTATTGACTTGTTAGGGTGCTAATCAGTCATATTTTAGTCAGGACATGACCGCAAGCTGATCAATGCTAACATTAATTTCCCCTCGGGGATTAATAAAGTATGTCTGATTCTGAATCTGATGCTATTTAGGCTAGCTGTATATACATAATGCATCATTATTCCTCATTTGTAGGTATATTTGAGGTCAATTAATCCTTCACTTTAATCCTATGTGTATATAATTTAGTTTTGCATGTGTCATGACACATTATCTGTATGTAATATTGGCTGATATTTTTTCCAGACCACAGAAAATACTACATAGCTTGCCAAAGATTGTAATACATCTATTAAAAGAAGACAGCCTGCCATTTCCTTTAACTTGGACACACACATCTATATACCTTTGGCCAATAAAAAAGCCAGTTATTTCCAGGAGTTATCTCACCTTCTGAGTAGCCTCTGATTTACTAATGGTTTCTAATGTACGTTTCAACATTTTTGTCAACGAAGAGTTGCTTCAGCCTGCGACACATAGTCATTTTGATAGTAGGCTATTATGTTAATATAGACACGTACATCACATGTTGTCTTCATTATAACACTTATATAAGACTTTCATTTTTTTGCGGCTCCAGAAAGATCTGTTTATGGTATTTTTGGTCCAATATGGCTCTTTTAACGTTTTGGGTTGCCGGCCCCTTAACTAAGGTATTTCTGAAGATTGTTTACTTCCGATGCAGTCAGTAGTTATTTGTTCAATGTCTTTAGTTATACTAGTGGTGTTTCTCAAGGTTTCATTTCATAACCTCTCTTTTTCATCATTTGGGCTATTCAAATGGTGGCCCGCAAGTTCAGTTAAAAAAAAAACTTTTTGCAGCAGATTCTTAAAAACACAACAGTTGTCAGAGATAATTTCTGAAAAGCTTTTCTAAAGAAGGTCCTTAAAAACAGTCCTGTTACTCTGAAAAATTAAATTGACCAAAATAACTACTATAGAAGATACTGGTTTTCCAGAATATACAAATAAATACATTTTAAAAAGTGCAGGGAGAATGTGGCCCCCAAAACAATTTAGTAAAATAGTTCTGATCAACAGTATCTCCGTCATGGCTCTGTCTATAAATATGTAGCAGCCTCAGAATATAGAAAAACATTATCAAATCTGGTAAACTAGTGTCAGTTATGTCAAAAACGAAATACAAATTTATTTAGTTCCTAACATATACGTGTCTGAGGTGAGCAGAAAGCTCCTCTGTTTTGACTTAACTGATGAAGTACTGTTCAAATTAGATCCTTGTTATAGTTCGCAGTGGTATAGAACTGTGATGCTGTTTCTAATGTACTACTCCTCTCACGTTGCTTATTAGTTAACGTTTTGTACTTTGTTGTCTCACAAGCATAAGGCCGGTGAAAGTGCGCCAAAGAAAAGCCATCCCCAAGGAAGTAAAAAATGAACATCACAAAAAGCTCAGCGAGAGAGGAGAAAGGTTTCCCAATATATTCAGCGCTTTTGGGGCCTGATCTACTGAGATTCAAATAATAAGTGCTGAACAGCAAACTGTGCAAACTATAAAATTGTGTACACTGGAATCCATTCAGCAATAAGTTCCTAACTTTTCCTCGTATCGTTCTTCCTAAGCGATTTCCTAAGAGGAGTCCATTCAAATTCATGACGTGTTCTTAAACGCCCAAATTGTTCCCACCTGCTGTTCTTAAGTTGCTGAATACCAAATGGTGAGCGCGTGCGTGTCTAACATATTTTGCATATAAACACGCCCTTATTTCACCAATATGCATGTGTAAACGCCCTTAATTCCGTAATCTGCATAGGTAAACGCCCTTAATTCCCCATATAAGGACACCATCAAACACACTGAGAAAACAAAAAGATTACAGAAAATACATTTGTATTATCCCACGGGGGATAAACTTAATGTCAAAACGAAAGTTTAAGAAAGGAGGGACAGCTCTATGTATAAATATTCGTCACTATGTACATGGTCGTGAAATATGCGCTCCCCTCCCCAGGGCACGATCTGCAGCATCTTATCATCTTGCAGTGTGTGCGTGTGTGTGTGTGCATTGAAATGTCTATCCATCTATCTATCTATCTATCTATCTATCTATCTATCTGTCTGTCTGTCTGTCTGCCTGCCTGTCTGTCTGTCTGTCTGTCTGTCTGTCTGTCGGTCGGTCGGTCGGTCGGTCGGTCGGTCGGTCGGTCGGTCGGTCGGTCGGTCGGTCGGTCCGTCCGTCCGTCCGTCCGTCCGTCCGTCCGTCCGTCCGTCCGTCCGTCCGTCCGTCCGTCCGTCCGTCCATCTATCTATCTATCTATCTATCTATCTATCTATCTATCTATCTATCTATCTATCTATCTATCTATCTATCTTTCTAAAGTCAATGATTATTTGCAACAAAAAAAAATGCTTATCAGTTTGAACATCCAATATGTTGTCTTTGTAGCATATTCCACTGAATATGGGTTGAAAATGATTTCCAAATCATTGTATTCCGTTTACATTTACATCTAACACAATTTCCCAACTCATATGGAAACGGGGTTTGTAGGTGGCTGGATAGATAGATAGTATCACGCAGAAGAAAACACAAAAGTGCATATTGTGGACATCATTAACAGTGTGCAATGAACAGTCGAATAGCATCTGTAAAAAAGGCTCAGACTTGCATTTTGGTGCAATCAGACATGAACTGAAGGTGTTGTTGTTGATTGCATCGTCATGGACCAATAAATGAGTTGCACTACTCACATGAATGGCTTTTGACGCCTGAAATTGTAAGCAGTGCACCATGTGGCCATCTGTCTTCCTACTTATTGTAACAGAGAGCCACATTCCCAGGGATCAACATTCTGTGGTCTGAATCACATTCGCCATCTTGTCGTCTGTCTTCCCTTTTTTTTTCCTAGCACGCCGCAGTCTGTGAGAGTAGTTAACTGCTTTATTTATTTCTATGAACGCAGGCTTTGCCCTGTCAGTACTGCCCTGTTTTTGCAAGGAAAGCATTAAAGACGAGGTCATAATGGCGAACGTTTTCCATCATTCCTGGGGGAACATTGCTGGGAGATGCTTACCTCACATTCTCTTCTTTAAGATTTTCTAAGCATCTGTTTCCTCCTTAAACATGCCACATCAACATGTTTTTTTTTTGTGTTTGTTTTAGAACCACGGAGCAGGAATAGACTTACACATATTTATTTAGTTTACACTTGCACAATTTAACGTATGCAAAAAGTATTGGAAAGTAGATGATCTTATTCAATCCTCAACATTCTCCATCCATCCATCCATCCATTTCTACCGCTTATTCCCTTTTGGGGTCGCGGGGGCGCTGGTGCCTATCTCAGCTACAATTGGGCGAAAGGCGGGGTACACTCTGAACAAGTCACTACCTCATCGCAGCAACATTCTCCATGTCTTTGCAATTCCTCTGTTTAAATGTTCACCTGCTACCATTTTCTAATAAGAGACAAATAAAGAATGTGCCTAAAAATACAGATGGCTTTTTCAAAAGAAGAAATGTAATACATTTTTCAAAGACTAAACACAATAGAACCAAATGAAAATTCCAAATACATAGAAAGAAATTTAAATATTAGTTTTATTGAAAATAATGGAAATATTTTAGTAATGGGGGACTCACAAGAACATTTTGTAACACTTTATTTTAAAGTACACATATTCACCATTACTTAGCTGCTTATTAACATGTAAATTGCATCCTGGTCAGGATGCCACCCGAACGCCTCCCTAGGGAGGTGTTTAGGGCACGTCCAACCGGTAGGAGGCCACGGGGAAGACCCAGGACATGTTGGGAAGACTATGTCTCCCGGCTGGCCTGGGAACGCCTCGGGATCCTCCGGGAAGAGCTGGAAGAAGTGGCTGGATAGAGGAAAGGTTGGGCTTCCCTGCTTAGGCTGCTGCCCCCGCGACCAAACCTCGGATAAGCGGAAGAAGATGGATGGATAGATGGATGGAGTAACATGCACATTAGTAACAAATTGGCTCTTAACTAGTCATTATTAAGTACTTATTAATGCCTTATTCTGCATGGCCTTATTATACAAGCAGTAAGCCATTAACTAAGAGTCTTCCCTAACCCCAACCCCAAACCTAACCCTAACCCTAACCCTAAGTTGATAAGCAAGTAGTTAATAGTGAATATGATCCCCATACTAAAGCGTTACCAAAAATTCTGCTTAGGGCCCTAATTTAGCCAAGGATGGCCCTGGGCATACTGGCCAACTCTCCCGGATTTTCCGGGAAACTCCCGAAATTCAGCGCCTCTCCCGACTACCTCCCGGAACAAATTTTGTCCCGAAAATCTCCCGAAATTCAGGCGGAGCTGGCGGCCACGGCCCCCCCTAGCTCCATGAGGACCTGAGTGACGTGTCTGAGAATGTGTCTGCCCAATGACGTCATAACTGTAGAATGATCGAGGGCGAGTTCTTGGTTTCTTATGTGGGTTTACTGTTAGGCAGTTCCATTAACGTCCTCCCAGCGCAGTAACAACACACAACAACAGCAGTAACGTTTACGTCCACCACTCTACTGTAAGGCAGTTTGTCTGCCGTAAACAGCATGTGACACTCTTAAACAGGACAATACTGCCATCTACTGTACATGCACCAGCACAATACCTCCAGGCAACTTCAACTCTTTATCCTCCTACATTCACATCCCATCTACCCGGATTGTAAATAACCTAATGTAAATAATCGAATGTATTTCTAATGTATATACTTGTTCTTATGCTATCTGAACTCACTATGTTCTCTGCTCGCTGTACATATCCTACTAAATCAGACCTACACTGTTTCAATGTCCACATTTCTCTGTTGATGCAATTGTTGATGACTGAAGTACTGATATCAACCAAAGCTCCTCATCCCACCCCCCGGATTGTAAATAATTCAATGTATATACTATGATGATTGACTTGTGTGATGACTGTATTATGCTGATAGTATACATTTGTACCACAAGTTAAAAAACTTATTGCGGTGTTACCATTTAGTGGTCAATTGTACGGAATATGTACTGTACTGTGCAATCTACTAATAAAAGTTTCAATCAATCAATCAATCATGCATATGTGACAATAACATCTCCTTTAAAAAGTGCAGTGCACAACTGCGGACACAACAGCAGTAAATAACCACGCCCCCAACCACGCCCCTGCCCCCAAACACGCCTCCCGCCCCACCCCTGACCACCCGTCCTGGTGTCCTTGGACAGCTCTTTGGTCTTGGCCATAGTGGAGTTTGGAGTCTGACTGTTTGAGGCTGTGGTCAGGTGTCTTTCATACAGATGACAAGTTCAAACAAGTGCCATTAATACAGGTAACGAGTGGAGGACAGAATAGCTTCTTAAAGAGGAAGTTACAGGTCTGTGAGAGCCAGAGATCTTCCTTGTTTGAAGAGAGGAAATACTTATTTTCCACCATAATTTACAAATAAATTCTTTAAAATTCCTACAATGTGAATTCCTGGATTTTATTTTCACATTCTGTCTCTCACAGTTGAAGTGTACCTATGATGAAAATTACAGACCTCTGTCATCATTTTAAGTGGGAGAACTTGCACAATCGGTGACTGACTAAATACTTTTTTGCCCCACTGCATGTTACAGACTTTTTGTCTTAAAAATTCTACACACAATAACCCATAATGACAGTGTGATTTACTTTTTTCTTTTTGCACATTTATTAAAAAAAAAAAAAAAAAGAATCACATGTACATACGTATTCACAGCCTTTGATCAATACTTTGTGAGATGCACCCTTGGCAGCATTCACAGCCTCAAGTCTTTTGTAAATACGATGCCACAAACTTGGCACACCTATCTTTGGGAAGTTCTGTCCGTTCTTCTTTGCCCATTCCTCTTTGCAGCACCTCTCAAGTTCCATCAGGTTGAATGGGAAGCATTGGTTTCCATCCAGGATGTCTCTGTACATTGCTCCATTTATCTTTCCCTCTATCCAGACTAGTCTCCTAGTTTCTGACACTGAAAAACATCCCCACAGCATGATGCTGCCACCACCATGCTTCACTGTATAGACGGTATTGGCCTAATGATGAGCGGTGCCTGGTTTCTTCCAAACATGATGTCTGGCATTCACACCAAAGTGTTCAGTCTTTGTCTCATCAGATCAGAGAAGTTTGTTTCTCATGGCCTGAGAGTCTTTGAGGTGCATTTTGGCAAACTTTTCACGAAGAAATGGTTTCCTTCTGGTCACTTAGTATACAGGCCTGAGTGGTGGATTGCTGCAGAAATGATTGTCCAACGCTTATCATCCAACCTGATGGACCTTGAGAGGTGCTGCAAAGAGGAATGGGTGAAACTGCCCAAAGATAGGTGTGCCAAGCTTGTGGCATCGTATTCAAAAAGACTTGAGGCTGTGAATGCTGCCAATGGTGCATCAACAAAGTATTGAGCTAAGGCTGTGAATACTTATGTACATGTAATTTAAAAAAAAAAAAGTATTTTCAATAAACTTGCAAAATAAAAATAAACACAATTGCTGAATAAAACTATTATTATTATTATTATTACTATTATTATTATTGTTAGTCTTATTGTTATTATTATTATTAGTAGTAGTAGTATTATATTATTATTATTATTATTATTATTGTTATTATGGTAACACTTTAGTATGGGGAACCTATTCTAAGTAACAAAGACTTAATTTAGAGTTATTTGGGTAGGGTTAGGGTTAGAGAGGACCTGGGCAAATTAAGGCCCGGGGGCCACATGCGGCCCGTTAAGCTTTTCAATCTGGCCCACCGGACATTCCCAAATATTTTTTTTTAGATTTTTAGATGGAAAGTGTAGCTGGCATTATGATGTGCACTCATGTTTTCTAATGACCGGACGTCTTCAACTGTACAAAGTATTTCAATGGTTGGAATCTACACTTTTGGATGATATACCAGTTACTATGGTAAACCAATTAGTTACTATGGTCATCTAATCAGTTACTTCGGGAAGCGTTTCCACAGACGCGGAAGGAGATTTTAACAACAAAGTTCTAAAGCTAAGTTATATATCAGATATATCAGATTGTAGGTGGGTTTATTTGGTACCCTTCGCGTTCATATTTCAGTGTTTGTTGCATTTTTGTTGCGTTTCACTTGATTGTAAAATATGTCAATCGAAAGGGGTTGTGACGTTCATATTTTGTCAATATTCAGTGTTTTATCGTTCATAGAAAAATTTAAAATTCCATTACGTTTTTTAAGGTGGTCTGTTATAACGTTTTTAGCATTCAATCAGACATTATTGTGAGGTTTTGTATTAGTCCATCAATCCATTTTCTACCGCTTATTCCTTTTTGGGGTCGCGGGGGCTCTGGGGCCTATCTCAGCTACAATCAGGCGGAAGGCGGGGTACACCCTAGACAAGTCGCCACCTCATCGCAGGGCCAACACAGATAGACAGTATTAGTGTTCCTAAAAATAGATATGCCGGCCCCCAGATACATTTTTGGCTCTAAATGTGACCCTCGAGTCAAAATAATTGCCCAGGCCCGGGTTAGAGGGTTTGGGTTGTATAATAAGGCCATGCGGAATAAGGCATTATTAACTACTTAATAATGACTAATCAAGAATCAATATGTTACTAATTTGCATGTTAATAAGCAACTTATTAATGGTGAAATTGTTCCCTATACTAAAGTGTTACCACTGTTATCATTAAATATGAAATACAATTATAAAATTCTTATTTAAAATTATGCACATTTTCATTACGGGGTATTGTGTGTAGATTTTTGAGGACAAAAATACATTTATTCCATTTTGGAATAAGGCTGTAACACAACAAAATGTGGAAAAAGTGAAGCGCTGTGAATACTTTCCCCATGCATTGTGTTATTTTTTTTTTACATTTCTACCACCTCGTCCTTGTTTAAAAACGCTGGTGCGGTGTACGTCCGCGTTAAGGTGATCTTGAACAACGTTAGGACGTCCGTGTTGAGTGAACGGTTCCACGCTGAGTCTGCCTGTCTCCAGGGTGGAACGAACAATTTTGCATTTTTGATAGACATTAATTTGATCCCAGCAGCCTTAGTATTTTTGGAAAACGTGTTTTTTATTAACATTTACAACGTCACTTTTTTATGACTTCAATATTTATATGACATAATTTGTTTTTTTCAGACTCGCACTTCAAACTGACTAAACGTCAATTGCAGCTACAGTGGAACTCTAGCGTACACTTGTGTTTTCCTGTTTTGCCAGTGACAGCCAAGTGGGTGGGACCTTTGGAAGGATACCACTGTGAATACTAATCAGGGTTTCAAACCCCCTCCCCTGCAGGCCTGCAGAGTTTCTACCTCTGGGGGGCACTGTTGTATCACACTGCCTGCTAACATTGCAGCCTTTGCATGCTGCACAGTGGCAAGATTTCCTCCAGTCCTTCTGTTTGTGTACTCACTTTCTGTAAGACGGAGCCACTATATTCCTATGTCCAACCTGGTACTTGCCCCTCTTGCGGCAAATTAAATCAGAATTCCATTACAGAAGGAAAAAACAAAAAACAAACTGATAACACTCCCACAATTCAATGCAAGCTCGGCATGACCTTAGAGCAGGAAGCACGGAGCATGTTGACTGCAGGTTATTTATCATTTGAAGACTCCATTAGCTGATTAGATGCATGGTTGTGAATGATAGCTGCTGATGTCATTGCTAATTATGTCTGAATTATTGCATGAACAACAGGTCTGACCTCAGCAGAAGGAACATACACTATATTGCCAAAAGTATTTGGTCACCCATCGAAATGATCAGAATCAGGGGTCGTAATCACTTGGCCTGGTGTATAAAATCAAGCAGTTAGACATGGAGACTGTTTCTACAAACATTTGTGAAGAATGGGCCGCTTTCAGTGATTTCCAGCGTAAAACTGTTGTAGGATAATACCTGTGCAACAAATCCAGTCGTGCAATTTCTTCGCTCCTAAATATTCCAAAGTCAACTTTATCATAGGAGAAGTGAAGAGTTTGGGAACAACAGCAAGTCAGCCGCCAAGTGGTAGGCCACGTTAACTGACAGAGAGGGGTCGGCGGCTGCTGAAGTGCATAGTGCAAAGACTTTCTGCAGAGTCAGTTGCAACAGAGCTCCAAACTTCATGTGACCTTCCAATTATCCCACGTACAGTGCGCAAAGAGCTTCATGGAATGGGTTTCCATGGCCGAGCAGCTGCATCTAAGCCATACATCACCAAGTCCAATGCAGAGCAGTGGAGACACGTTCTCTGTAAGTGATGAATCGCGCTTTTCCATCTGGCAGTCTGATGAACTAGTCTGGGTTTGGAGCTTGCCAGGAGAACGCTACATTTCGGACTGCATTGTGCCGAGTGTGAAATTTGGTGGCGGAGGAATTATGATGTGGGGTTGTTTTTCAGGAGTTGGGCTTGGCCCCTTAGTTCAAGTGAAAATAAATCTGAATGCTCCAGGATACCAAAACATTTTGTTGTGTTTTATCTTTTCCCTGCCTTTTCCTTTATTGTGATGTGTTTTCTTCAGCTCATTAGTGTGGACACTAAGGCACACCTGCATCCAATCTCAAACGAGGAGTATTTAAGCTCGTCACTTACAGCTGGGTCTTGCTGGTTATTTTCTCCTGTACCTCCCACGTGCCTGCGCCTGCTTCACCTCGTCAGTTCTGGTATGTTGTCACTTCTTTGTCCTGTGATCCCTCACCTTTTGTATTTGTTTCCTAGCCTCCCTGAGGTAAAGAGGACTTTATACTGTGCTCAGTGCGACCTGGCTTTTCCCCCTGCCGACCACTGAGGAACCTGTTTTTGTTGGTAATTCATGGTGTGCAATTCTGCCCCATCGGCTTTTGTTACACTTTTTGGAATTATTACATTTTTCCCTTTTTGTAATTCAAACTTCCCTCCCGTCTCTGCATGCGGGGGTCACCTCCTTGATCAGTTCCTAACACCATCCATTTCCATCCATTTTCTACCGCTTATTCCCTTTTGGGGTCGCGGGGGGCGCTGGCGCCTATCTCAGCTACAATCGGGCGGAAGGCGGGGTTTCTAACACATTTTGGACAATTCCATCGGCCAAATACTTTTGGCAATATAGTGTATTTGAATGGAGCGCTCATAAGTCACATTGTTATTCTGGGAGCAGGGCAAGAAGCTTTTAAATCATGCATAATGCGCTGAATAATTCCTATGACATCCACCTTGACAATTTTATTGCATCACTACCCAAATACCTTTTGATTGGCCCGTGCCCAACATTTCACCTCGCTCTTATCAGGTGTCTGTATATTGACGCCATCTTTCACAGTGACATTGGCCCCCTTCTGCCCCTGTCCTTCATTACAAATGATCTCTCGGCACTAATGAGCGCCTGGCTAAAAATACCCGCCATGTGTCACGCTGCATATTGGGCTTTTGCAAACGCTAATGGGTGCAGAGCATCAAAGTGGAGAAGGCAATGGACGCATGGATGTTCCAACTTCATTTAAACACAATATTAATATTCTACGTGCATCCTCACTCACCAGCAGAATTCCGCTGCCATAGTTTCAGTTGAGAGACGCCCACCCCCGCCTCCTCCGGGCTACCTTTTTAACATACCACTGCTGTCCCGTGTTGCCACGGCAACACCACATAACCTTTCCAGGGAGGTCGCGATGTGCCAGTGTTACCGCTTAAGAGATTTCGTTCGCTTCGGCTCAAGTCTCGTCGGCGGGCTCTGCTGTTGGGATCGAGGGGTGGGGAGGAAGGATAACGTCCAGGTAGGCTTTGGTCTGCGGGTGGAGGAAAAACGTGGGGTGATGGATGGAGCCGTCACCACCCTGGTCTAATTAACTGACAGGATCCAGTCAAAGCTCCATGGAGTCATTTCACAGAGAAATGTGTGGGCAAAGCCATTTTTGCTGATGCCAACCCCTCAGCATACATTAAGGGCAAATTAACTTTATCTTTATTTTCTGCCACTTAGTATACTACGGACGTGACTGAGGCTGTTTTTTTTGGGTTTTTTTGCACTCAACTCCAATAATAAAAATGTGTTCCTTTCAGCATTGCATTTGTTCTTTGTTTTTTCTGCATTGTACAGCTTAAATCAACGTTGATGTCAGTATACATTGGACGTGTAGAAAAAATTTGTACTGGATTAATAGTATATATATTTAGTAGAAGCATTTAAGTCTCATCTTAAAACGAATTTGTATACTCTAGCCTTTAAATAGTCCCACTTTTTAGACCAGTTGATCTGCCGTTTCTTTTCTTTTTCTCCTATGTCCCCCTCTCCCTTGTGGAGGACGTCTGGTCCGGTGGCCATGGATGAAGTACTGGCTATCCAGAGTCGGGACCCAGGATGGACCGCTCGCCTGCGTATCGGTTGGGGACATCTCTGCGCTGCTGATCCGCCTAAGCTTGGGATGGTTTCCTGCTGGCTCCACTTTGGACGGGACTCTCGCTACTATATTGGATCCACTTTGAACTGGACTCTCACAGTTAAGTTAGATCCACTATGGATTGGACTCTCACAATAGCATTTTAGATCCGCTCGACATCAATTGCATATGCGGTCCTCTCCAAGGTTTCTCATAGTCACTGTCACCGACGTCCCACTGGCGTGAGTTTTTCCTTGCCCTTATTTGGGCCCTACCGAGGATGTCGTTGTGGTTTGTGCAGCCCTTTGAGACATTTGTGATTTTGGGCTATATAAATAAACATTGATTGATTGATAATAGACAGAAGTGTTTGTGTAAATCCCATAACTGTCATCATGTTGTCTTTAGACCGCAAATTAGTAGTCCGGCTTCCTCCCACCGCCAAAAAACATGCACCTGGGGTTAGGTTGATTGGCAACACTAAGTTGGCCCTAGTGTGTGAATGTGAGTGTGAATGTTGTCTGTCTATCTGTGTTGGCCATGCGATGAGGTGGCGACTTGTCCAGGGTGTACCCCGTCTTCCGCCCGAATGCAGCTGAGATAGGCTCCAGCAACCCCCCGTGACCCTTAATGGGATAAAGGGTAGAAATGGATGGATGGATGGATTGTTGTGACTGATTTAACAGCGCCTCTGCTGGGGACAGCCAGTAAATGCACTCCATTCCTTCCAGGTGGTAATTAATCAGTTGCACAAAATTATTAAACTTCAATCAATGAATCATCAATTCTATTATTAGTCCTATCTTAAAAGCAAAGCCTGGAGTCATGAAGTAATTTACTTACTGTAATTAGTACCTAGCGGAAATAAATGGCTTT
This sequence comes from Nerophis ophidion, assembly GCF_033978795.1. Classification (NCBI taxonomy): domain Eukaryota; kingdom Metazoa; phylum Chordata; class Actinopteri; order Syngnathiformes; family Syngnathidae; genus Nerophis; species Nerophis ophidion. The sequence goes on from NC_084619.1 coordinate 23,984,397, forward strand.
TGCTTTATTAAAGGCATCAGCATCTGGCATCAATTGTGGGATTACATTTTCGGTTGGTGGTTTTGGGACATTTTTTGTTCATACAAAACGGTTGGCCAAATTAATAAGATAACTTCATTAATAAATATTCCATTGCCTTTTCACCCAGTTTTTTCCAAATATTTCAATTTCCCCCTGCATTCCAGAAACACATATGTCAACATGAGACATAAAAACTTCTGACAGGTAATTATCCGATAAACACAATCCACAAATAATAGTTTCCTTGGCAATCTGCTGAAATGTTTCAGGGTGGGCTCGTCGGTTGCATCCAAGTGGGATATTTTTTATCCAGAAAATGCTCGTGCAAAATATCGAGTTGTTCTTATTCTGTGTTGGTCATGCATTATAACCTGAGGCGTTTGCCAGCAGACAATATTAGACATCATTTTGAAATTTGGATTCTCTATTTCATGGTATACAGGTTGACTTTCTGCATAAGATATTAGAACAATTATCCCTTCTGGGTTGTACATTTTTCATGGAGACCAATTCCTCCAACAAATCGTAAACTAAGGCAAATATTCAGGGAACGTTTCGATCTTGTCCTATTTCATCAAAAGCCACAATTTTTGACTTTGTTCAAACGTTCAGAGAATATGGACTGTGCATAATCTTCATTCAAAAGTTTGAGTATTTGACAATTTTCTGCAACTCCAAGGACAGCAGCATGTAAAGAACATGACTTGTGTGTAAAGCGACCAAAATAAGTGAATCATATACACTGAGGTTTGCAATTATTTTGAAATGCTCTAATTTCTTAGAATCTGCACATTTCTTGAAATTTGACGGACATTTGTAAGTTTCTTTTAATAAAATACTTAAGTTGTGTGCACAATCTGCATTCTTCTCCTTTTGGCTGGCATGATCAAAGCCTCCTCTCTGACCACGCCCACTCTGCTCAGCCAGGGGTCGAAGGTCGCTAACCTCCGCCCCACCACCTCTCAGAACTGCATAACGACAACTAGACACCTGTTAATGGTTATCAACAACCAGTAAAGAATAATTGGATCTTTGACATAATAGGATAAATATTGGAGAATGAAGCATTGAACTGCGCTTTGTTCAGGAAACATCTGTCTGCTACTCTGCTAAGTGGCAAAAGCAGAAGAGCAGTTAGGTAGATCTCCAGCTCCCCACAAAACAAAACATATCAGCAGTGCTGCCTTCCTCCGGTTAGGATACATAATCCTTACATTCCAAAAAACGACACAATACATAGACCTACTAAAGTTGTGGTTTGGAGAAGTCAAAAGGCCTTGTGAAGTTTCTTTTACTTGAATGATCATTGACAAGATTTAGTAGTGGAAGAGAGCTAAGATAAGTTGAAAACATTTCTAGCATATATTTAAAGTACACATAGCGTCTGGATGAACAAAATTTCACAAACAAGTTCTCTGAATGCATTTTTTGCCCCTGAAAAGGAATCTACCGGTCAATTCCTGTAATATCAATGGGTTTTTGAGTGATAGGTAGGTAACTAACCGTACTTAGAATGACACCTTCGCAAGACTCCATATGCCGGCCATTCTCGGTGTGAGGTCGTCTATAGAACTGCAGCCTATTGCCTCGCATACGCAGTGTGGAAATAAACATATAAAATATTGTTTTGATCATTTAATTGCATAGTCCATGGTCCATGGTTACCTTAAAAGCAAAATAACAATTTAAAATAATTTTGAAATACGATGTGTTATGAAAGATTACACTAGTTTGGACAAACATGGCTTCTTTGCAAGACGGCAATGATTCAAGTTCTGAGTCCGAGATTTAGCATTCGGATCCACCCGACGAAGAAGCTGAAGAACACAACAAGTAGCCCCCAATCGGAAATTTTACCGATACAGATTCGAGTCTGAATCTGAGGCCAAGGATGCTCTATCAGCATTTCTTCAAGCATCTTAAGGAAAACATCAGTAGAAGAGGACACAAAATACATCAAAACAGGCTTACCTTTTTTTCACCTCACGATTTTGAGGGTCAACTTTTCTGTTCTTTGTATGTTTTTTCCACAGGTTTTACTCAGGGACGGCGTGGTGCGGTTGGGAGAGTGGCCGTGCCCGCAACCTGAGGGTTCCTGGTTCAATCCCCACCTGTTACCAACCTCGTCACGTCCGTTGTGTCCTTGCTTCACCCTTGCTCCTGATGGGTCGTGGTTAGGGCCTTGCATGGCAGCTCCAGCCATCAGTGTGTGAATATGTGTATGAATGTGTGAATGTGGAAATAGTGTCAAAGCGCCTTGAGTAACTTGAAGGTAGACAAGCGCTATACAGGTATAACCCATTTAACATTTAATTTTACCTGTAGAGAACATTTTTAGGTTCAGATCTATGAAATAAGCGCCAACGTTGTCAGCATTAGAGAGGCTTTGTTGTAAATGTAGGATAGTGGCCCTTTGGAGCTGCTAGAGCCCATCTAATGAAACTCCTTTAAAGGGGAACATTATCACCAAACCTATGCAAGCGTCAATATATACCTTGATGTTGCAGAAAAAAGACCATGTATTTTTTTAACTGAGTTCCGAACTCTAAATGGGTGAATTTTGTCGAATTAAACGCCTTTCTGCTTATCGGTCTTGTAGCGATGACGTCAGAACGTGATGTCATCGAGGTAATATACGCGCCATTTTAATTTTCACATTACAAACACCGGGTCTCAGCTCTGTTATTTTCCTATTGTTCGACTATTTTTTGGAACCTTGGAGACATCATGCCTCGTCGGTGTGTTGTCGGAGGTTGTAACAACACTAACAGGGAGGGATTTAAGTTGCACCACTGGCAAGAAATCTGCCGCCAGACCCCAATTGAATGTGCCAGAGTGTCTGCACATTTTACCGGTGATGCTAAGACAGACATGGCACAGAGATGTATGGATAACCTGCAGATGCATTTGCAACGATAAAGTCAACTAAATCACAAAGGTGAGTTTTGTTGATGTTGTTGACTTATGTGCTAATCAGACATATTTGGTCGCAGCATGACTGCCAGCTAATCGATGCTAACATGCTACGCTAATCAATGCTAACATGCTATTTACGCTAGCTGTATGTACGTTTAAAACTAGATAGCCACATTTAATGCGAAACAAACACTTACCAATCGACGGATTTAAGTTGCTCCAGTGTCACAAGATGCGAAAGTCCTGATCGTTTGGTCCGCACATTTTACCGGCGATGCTAATAAGGCAGCCATACTATGGGCCACTTCATTAGGTACACCCAGGCTATGGCCGAATAGCGTCAATGGCTATTCGCTCAATAGCTTCAGTTTCTTCTTCAATTTCGTTTTCACTATCTGCCTCCATACTCCGACCATCTGTTTCAATACATGCATAATCTGCTGAATCGCTTAAGCCGGTGAAATCCGAGTCTGAATCCGAGCTAATGTAGCTATATCTTGCTGTGGTAACCGCCATGTTGTTTGTATTGGCAGCCCTGTATGACGTCACAGGGAAATGGACAGTCGCATCGCAAATAGCGAAAATCAAGAACTTCAAAGCTTTTTTTAGGGATATTCCGGGAGGTGTAAAATTAAAAAAAAAACTTCGAAAAAAAAACTAAGCCACTGGGAACTGATTTTTATTGTTTTTAACCCTTTTGAAATTGTGATAATGTTCCCCTTTAACAATTCTTTATGCCCCAAAGTATGTATTTGCAGCCCAGATTAGTGTCTATCGCCTCCCAACTAAAACACAAATTAGGATGAACATACCGGAACATGCATCATGTCCGGAGAGAAAGCGTTTGAAGCAAAGCTGCATGTGTACGCGCAGAATCACACTCGAGTGACGAGTTCAAAGATGTTCCCCAGGCACAAGAGCCACGACACCACTTACGAAACGAGTGATTGCACAGTGACACATGCTGACTGTTGGGCCACGTGGTGAACAGCACTGATTTCATCAGACCCACTGAGTTTGTCGTGACTAGATCCAGGAGCGCCAACCCAGCAAAATGTTTGCAACACAAGGCAAAGGACCCCACACCATTTCCTCCCCTCGTGAGAAAGCAAGGAGACACGGACAGAGCGCACCCTCCCCCCTATCACTGCCCAAGGGTTCGACTCTAATTCGCACAAGATGTTTGATGTTCAACAGCCTCTTGTTCTCATTCGCGGTGCGTATCAGGATGAAAAGGTGGTGAGTGGCGGGAATAGACCTCTGTGGAGGGCTTTCATTAGATATTACAGTCTGAGCCTTTTCCAAGGCCTGGGTCAAAGATGGCTCCTATTTGCACCTTATTTCATGGCCGCAGAGATAATCGACCCACACGGACTCCATCTGGTTCACATGAAGAATTGCCTTTGTACCACACGACGTAGCACTGGTCTCTTAACCCCGCAGGAGAGGCAAATAAGACGCGTGAGGGTGGAATTGGAGATTGTTTTCCTTCCTTAAATCAAGTAACTTTGACCAGATTCAATTATTATGTTATTGCTCTCTGTAAGCACAACACGGGACAATCTCATGAGCGCTATCAGTTAGTCGGTCGTCTTTGTACAGTCTCGCTGAGCACGATAACACCAGCGACCCCGCCCCCTTCTGCCCTCATGCTCTGCTTTTTCTCCTTCACAGGTTGTAATCAGATACAATGGGGCAACTGTGAGAGCAAACAACCCTGAGGCAATACAGCCAAACAGGAGTCCATTTTCAGCCCTAAACGATGATGTCATCACGCCAATGTGACCGGCTTGGGTTTCACCGTCGGATCAATTATTCACAGCGTTTAATTGGATCAACTGGATCCGGATCACACCAGGGATTCATTTCCAGTAAGAGCAGCTGCAAATATACCCTGAACTCGCATGCGAGGCATAAAGCTTCAGATCGATAGCCACAGTCTGCGGGCTCTCGGACTGAAAAAAACGATACCTAAATGGCAGTTGATTATGCATCTCCCCTTTTTTAGATGAATGGTAACCGCTCCACACAGTGAGAGAAAAGAAGATGGTGGGGGTGACGATCTCAGTGTGTAGGGTGAAGGCCAGTCTGTGATGATGCTGCATTCATTAATCACACAGTGGAGTACAGTGTCGTTCACAGCCTCTTAGTCATCACATATTCCCACTCCACTCTTGCCTTCAACTCATCAGGGGCCTCCCAGGCATAGGTGGCCTTTGTGCACAACTAACCGGAACAGTACTCCCCTTATTAGTGCTGGTTTTCAGTCCAGACTATAGTACAGAGAGGCTTCCATTCATGGGGTGGAGTTGGAAACACAAGGCCTATATCTCTGAGGACGTGTAGAAAGAGCAGTTCATTCATCTTTTAAGCATGGGAGTCTCATAAGAGAGGGTCTTGTTTTTCGCCCCCAAGTAAACACAGTCATCTCGGATTTCTCATGTTTGTATTTTACCTTGAACGTCCGTCGTCTTTTGTCCCCATTCTTGCTTACACAGCCTTCGTTGCATGTGATTGATGGAAATATTCATCTGTTAGATAGTCCCGTGCACACTTGGGTAAACGATATTGTTAAAGCGCATGACTTGCTGAAAAGATTTATAGGAGCTCAAGTAGCCAAAACGGAGTAGCCTTAGGGCGTGAATACTCCTCATTCATTCCCTCCGTGAACTCAGTACTGAGTATCTTTTGGCAGGTTGTCAGACCTGCTTGTGTGCATAAAATAGCAACAAAAGTGACCTGAGCTTTGACCCCCAAGCATGCTGGAGCTTTGGAAAACATGACTGTGCTTGATTGTGAGACTTGTCGTCTAATCACACCACGCTGAACTCAATGACCTTATGTCTTTACAGGGCACTTGTCAAAATACTTGCAAATTAAACATTTGGAGCAGCACAAAATTCCTTGGATACAACTTTTTCCACTTCTGACACAGTACCAATACAGGGGCCTTGAGTATTGGATGATACCAACATTGATTCAATGCAATATCAGCACAAATCATACATACTTTTATTATTTTGTTGTGAGAAACGTTAGGAAAAGCTTGATCAAGTGAAATTACTCAAAGAACGAACAATGGTAAGTACAAAAAACACTAACCTACTTATTATTAACCATCTGAAATGGACTTATGCTCTCTAATGTTGAAGTTAAAGGCCTACTGAAATTAGATTTTCTTATTTAAACGGGGATAGCAGGTCCATTCTATGTGTCATACTTGATCATTTTGCGATATTGCCATATTTTTGCTGAAAGGATTTAGTAGAGAACATCGACGATAAAGTTCGCAACTTTTGGTCGCTAATAAAAAAGCTTTGCCTGTACCGGAAGTAGCAGACGATGTGCGGGTGACGTCACGAGTTGTAGGGCTCCTCACATCCTCACATTGTTTACAATCATAGCCACCAGCAGCTAGAGCGATTCGGACCGAGAAAGCGACAATTTCCCCTTTAATTTGAGCGAGGATGAACGATTCGTGGATGAGGATATTGAGAGTGAAGGACTAGAAAAAATAAGAAAAAAATAGGCGATTGCAGTGGGAGCGATTCAGATGTTATTAGACACATTTACTAGGATAATTCTGGAAAATTCCTTATCTGCCTATTGTGTTACTAGTGTTTTAGGGAAATTGTATAGTACCTGAAAGTCGGAGGGGTGTGGCCAAGGGTGTGGAGACCGCCAGTGTCTCTGCAGGAGGACGCAGGCTCCGTTCATAACTACGGTAAGAGCCAACTTATTACCACAATTTTCTCACCGAAACCTGCCAGTTTACATGTGATCAGGATCCATGTTCGCTTGACCGCTCTGTTCCATAGTAAAGCTTCACCTTCGGGAATTTTAAACAAGGAAACACCGGCTGTGTTTGTGTGGCTAAAGGCTAAAAGCTTCCCACCTCCATCTTTCTACTTTGAATTCTCCATTATTAATTGAACAAATTGCAAAAGATTCAGCAACACAGATGTCCAGAATACTGTGTAATTATGCGATTAGAGCAGACTACTTATAGCTTGGATCGGGCTGGAAAATAATGTCTGCTACAACCCGAAACCTCCAAACGCACGCGTCATCATACGCGTCATCATACGGCCACGTTTTCAACACGACACTTCGCGGGAAATTTAAAATTGCAATTTAGTAAACTAAAAAGGCTGTATTGGCATGCGTTGCAATGTTAAGATTTCATCATTGATATATAAACTATCAGACTGCGTGGTCGGTAGTAGTGGGTTTCAGTAGGCATTTAAGCTGTAATTGTTTTAGGTGAGTCAGCCCAATAATTCATATAAAGGACTCATAAGTTCCAGATGACCAACATTTTATTAACAAGTTCTCAATTTGAGTTGTTTGCTCCTGAAAATGATTCTGCCAGTCATTTCCTACAATATCAATTAGTTCTTGAGTCGTGGGTTGATGACTAACTTTACCTGGAACGGCCCCTTTCTGTCGCTAGACCCAGTATGCCGTTTTCTCTTGGTGTGACAGAATTGGAGCCTATTTCCCCACCTAGACAGTGTAGATAAAAGCATATGCCACAAATATTTTAATTACATAATTGCATATTTTTGTTGCCCTGGTCCATTATTACTTAAAAAGTGATATGACTAACACAATGAGAAAAAGGAAATATAAAACAATCACCATTTCTGGACTTCCCTGCTCTTCCATCTTCTCTTCCCTACACACCATAACCTGTTTCGCCATGCTTTTTCAGAGCTTCTTCAAGCATCTTAGGAAAACATCAGTAGAAGAGGACGCACAATAAAGTACAGATGGCAAATCTTCTGGTTTTTGACCACCGGGTCTGCTCTTCTCTCTGTACGTTTTTCTGCAGGTTGTGACTTAGTCGTTCTTCCCTCAAGGGTGCTCCTGATTTTCCGTATCACATTTGTGTCTTTTTTTTATTTTTTTAACCAAACTCTGACCACACCCCTTTTTTTGAAAGTCAGAATCATGAAAATGTTTGCTACAAATTACACTCCTCTCGCTTGGTCTGTCAAATTTTGCGCAAGTCCAATTTGACAGCAGAGGTCAATACTTTCCTCATATTTCCATTTGTTGGAAACGTGTGCGAGGATGGGAGGAAGATGCTACCAACTACACAATATGAAATTCCTTCCAGTCTTCTGTAGGTGACAGGCTGATGCAGGCCCGCCCTCATTTTGGAGCTAAAATGGACTTTCGAAAATGTGCTGAAACACGTTAGAAAACAAGCCTAAATTCACTAGTGGGGGATTGTACCTGCAGATATAATTTTTAGGTCCAGAACTAAGAAATTAGTGCCAATGTTCTCAGGATTATATTACCCCTTTTAGTTAATCTTATTATGCAGTAAATGCGATAATGCGGACACTTTTGTTACTGGACAGTGTCTTATAAGCTACTGCCTCTGACACTTTGCGTCTGTAAGAAAAATGCAACTCTACTTGTCCACATTTACAAATGTCATGTTTTAGACTGCAATGTTACAATTACGGTCACTTATTACGTACGTGTAGCTCATTTGCTATTGTGTACTTAAATGTTGTGTAGCCGTTAGCTCTTGATAAATGTATCCCATAGTGAGCACCTAAAAATAAGCAAACAAATAAAACTGTAAAGTGTTACACATGCCGATATCATATTTTTGGCCATTTTTCATTGTAATACAGAGAAAGCTAATATCAGCATGACTCCATATGAGACTTGAGCATCATTAAAAATCAATAAGATTTATTATGATTGTTCCAAGCTTGCATGGAGGGGAAGGCGGGTTGATCAATGTTTACTAGAGTCTGTATCTACTTATCAAATGTGCTGAAGGGGGTGAAGACCACCTCAGTGCATACAAAAAGCAGGTCCACGGGGCACACTGACCTTGTGATTGGTGAGCTTTTATGTTGCACTCCTCAACTGGAGGAGACATGCTGTGGAGACGCAGCTAATCTGCTTTGTTCACCACTCAGCTGAAGCTCTAATAAGACTATTGATCTGACGATGAATTGATTCAGTGCTTTGGCAGGAGCTGGCCTGATTTGGAAGGTTGTTTAGGTAAGTGGTGGGTGGAGACATGTCTGGATTTGGCATTATCAATCAAGCTAATCATTTGTTTTCTTCAAACTGCTTTTGAGGTTATTTTTAGTTCATTAGACCAGTGTTTTTCAACCTTTTTTGAGCCAAGGCACATTAGATTGATTAGATCGATTAGATAGTACTTTATTTATTCCGTCAGGATAGTTCCTTCAGGAAAATTACAATAGAAGATTAAAATAAAATAAAAAAAATCGGTCTTAGCTTGGGCCCTGGAGAGGGGGTGCAGACTGAGGCCAAGGGAAAAACAACAACTCATAGCCATAGTACACATCCCTCTTCCATGTGTGTAAGAGGGAAACATCAAACATCAAAGAACACAGAGGACATTAAAGACATTAAAGCAGCAGATACAACCAGACACTTCTACATACAGCTATGAATAAAAAGTAAAATAAACATATACACTGTGGTGGCCTATGCGGTGTTCCACGCCATTGTCCGTTGGGGTGGAGGGAGCATGGCCAGAGACAGAAGCAGACCCAACAAAGCAACCAAGACAGCTGACTCCACTCTCGGCCAGTGTCCAGTCTGCATGGATGAGCGAGGATACGTCCAAGGTGACTGAGGTGTCCGACACCTGCTCACCCAGTCGAGACACCGCGAAGCCTCTCCGTCTCAGCGCTCAGTGCTAGCTCCGCAGCCCTGTCCCCTCATCCGCATCTCCTCCAGTCCCTCCAAACAGACTCTGGTGTGGCAGAGACCCAGCAGCTGGTCTCCATGGCCAAAAGGCTCCCGGGAGGCAGATCCAGAAGTCCACAAAAAAAGCACCACAGAGGTCACGAAAGTGCCACCCCTTGTCTCACAGTCCCAAAGGGTCCCGGACCAAAATGCAAAAAAATATAATAACACATGAAAACAAGAGGGAAACACAAAAGGATGACACAAGAGCACAGAGCTCCTGCCTACAGCAGCCACTACAGCAGCGCCATCTTGGAAAAAAAAAAAAAAAATGTTTTGCGCTGAAAAAATGCGGAGGCACACCACCAGCAGAAATCATTAAAAAAGGAAACTCAGTTGACAGTAAAAACTTGTTGTCGCAATGGTTGGATATGACTTTAAACCATAACCAAACATGCATCAATGTAGTTCTTATCTCTAAGTACAGTGGGGCAAACAAGTATTTAGTCAGCCACCGATTGTGCAAGTTCTCCCACTTAAAATGATGACAGAGGTCTGTAATTTTCATCATAGGTACACTTCAACTGTGAGAGACAGAATGGGGAAAAAAATCCAGGAATTCACATTGTAGGAATTTTAAAGAATTTATTTGTAAATTATGGTGGAAAATAAGTATTTGGTCAACCATTTAAAGCTCTCACTGATGGAAGGAGGTTTTGTCTCAAAATCTCACGATACATGGCCCCATTCATTCTCTCCTTAACACGGATCAATCGTCCTGTCCCCTTAGCAGAAAAACAGCCCCAAAGCATGATATTTCCACCCCCATGCTTCACAGTAGGTGTAGTGTTCTTGGGATGCAACTCAGTATTCTTCTTCCTCCAAACACGACGAGTTGAGTTTATACCAGAAAGTTCTATTTTGGTTTCATCTGACCACATGACATTCTCCCAATCCTCTGCTGTATCATCCATGTATCCATTTTGGTATAAACTTAACTTGTCGTGTTTGGAGGAAGAAGAATACTGAGTTGCTTCCCAAGAACACCATACCTACTGTGAAGCATGGGGGTGGAAACATCATGCTTTGGGGCTGTTTTTCTGCTAAGGGGACAGGACGATTGATCCGTGTTCAGGAAAGAATGAATGGGGCCATGTATCGTGAGATTTTGAGCCAAAACCTCCTTCCATCAGTGAGAGCTTTGAATGGTTGACCAAATACTTATTTTCCACCATGATTTAAAAATGTGTATTTTTAAAATCCTACAATGTGAATTCCTGGATTTTTCCCCCCACATTCTGTCTCTCACAGTTGAAGTGTACCTATGATGAAAATTACAGATCTCTGTCATCATTTTAAGTGGGAGAACTTGCACAATCGGTGGCAGACTAAATACTTTTTTGCCCCACTGTAGATGTACCGTCACAACCTGTCACATCGTGCCGTTCACTTATTTTGATTTTTTTGCTGTTTTCATGTGTGTAGTGTTTTAGTTCTTGTCTTGTGCTCCTATTTTGGTGACTTTTTCTGTTTTTTTTGTTTTTTTCCTGTGGCAGTTTCATGTCTTCCTTTCAGCGATATTTCCCGCATCTACTTTGTTTTAGCAATCAAGACTATTTTAGTTGTATTCATCCTTCTTTGTGGGGACATTGTTGATTGTCGTGTCGTGTTCGGCTGTACTTTGTGGAGGCCGTTTTTGCTCCACAGTAAGTATTTGCTGTCGTCCAGCATTCTGTTTATGTCTACTTTGTAGCCAGTTCAGTTTTAGTTTCGTTCTGCATAGCCATCCCAAAGCTTTAATTCATTTTCTTAGGGGCACTCACCTTTTGTTTATTTTTGCCTCAATCACCTTTTTACCTTCACACTGCCCCCTGCTGTTTCCGACACCTACAAAGCAATTAGCTACCGGCTGCCACCTGCTGATATGGAAGAGTATTACATGGTTACTCTGCCGAACTCTCGACAGCCCCAACGTTCAACAACAACACAAAATTTGCAGACTATAATTACTGGTTTGCAAAAAATATCTTTAACCCAAATAGGTGAAACTAGATAATCTCCCACGGCACACCAGACTGTGGTTGAAAAACACTGCATTACACAACTCAACGTCGTAGTGCTTTTCTACCTGTCTATCTGTGCAGCACTTAGACAATATCGCTGAGAAGGGAGGTGTTGGACAGTTTGCATGATGTATGTATATTGTGAAAAGGGCATTATGTTAGCTTAGGCGAGACACCCATGTGGAAATCATTGCCTTGCTGTGTAATAATAAGGCGGTGTGTAAAATGCTGAGTGTCAAAAGCTGTTTTTCTCCAATGTATTGAAAGACGTGATTCAATTTTGCGCTTGACTCCCCCCAGTGTGTGCCATAATGTTCGGTCATTCTTGTGGGACATTATATATGGAAGTGTGAGCGTGTACTGGCGTCTTCACATTGCGACGTGATCAGGTTTCAAAATGCCCAGAGACACGCTTGTGGGTACATGCCTTGATTTGCTTGTATTTTTAGCCTTGCTGAGGGCAGAACAACTCTGAATCATCACATTTTGACATGGAAATATTTACATTAGAATGATACATTTCTCGCATTATTCAAGGCGTTTTGATAGTCATAGTCTTGATATTTTACCACTGTTGAGGGTCACCGATGAGCTGGAGCTTAGCCCAACTGACATTGGGTGAGAGGCGGGGTACACCCTGGAATTCTGTAGTTATTAGTCAATCACTGAGTAGATATTATGATGGGTACTGTTCACTCTTTTCAACAAGCCAACGCTAAAGAGACTTCAGACTGTACAAAAATGTGGCTGCCAGTCTTTTGACCGGTGCACCCAAAAGATCCCACATTACCCCCGTTTTATCCAGTCTTCATTGGCTTCCAGTCAAATTCCGCATCGAGTTTAAGATTTTAGTCCTGACATTCCATGCTTTGCATGGTGGGGCCCCTCAGTACTGACTTGCTATGCCCCTACTCTTCAGGGCACAGCCTCCGGTCTTCAGGCCAGGGTCTTCTAAAGATCCTCAAAACTCGTTTTAAAACCCGTGGAGACCTGGCATTTCAGGCTGTAGCTCCCAGAGTTTGGAGCAATTTGCACCATTCCCAATGTAATCATGACTGTGTTGAAACTTTTAAGACATATTTGAAAACTTCTCTTTTTATTAAAGCTTTTACTTAATGCTCCTTTTAACTATCAAGTTTAATCCACTTTGTATCCTATTTATGATGCTGCCCCCTGTTGTTTTAGATTGAATTGTTGTAACTTGTTTTACTTAACTTATGTTTTGTACAGCGCTTTGTGATTTTATCCGTATAAAGCCCTTTACAAATAAAATGTACTTACTTACTTACTTACTATACCTTTCAATTCTGAAACGATACGACACCAATTCCTGGTACCTTAAAATCGATACTGGTACTCCACAGTACCAATTTTTCGATACTTTCAAATGTTAATTGATTAATAATAAACTCTCATATTTCAATGCAACATTTAAAAATGAGCTGATTATGATAACTGTGCTGTCCAGTTGTTATATTTTGTTTTCTTATTACATTTCTAAGTTTCATTTGCAAGTATTATATATTAGACGCTGCATGCAGTTGCAATTCCAAGACGTTACATGGCAGTAGCATATAGATCAGGGGTCTCAAATGCAATTTACCTGGGGGCCACTGGATGCAGAAACTGGGTGAGGCTGGGCCGCTGGAAAAGATTTCTTAAAAAAGTCCAACATGCACTTTTTAATGAATTCACCTTCTATGAATGGCTTTCCCGCCCTAGCAACATACTTGCCAACCCTCACGATTTTTCCGGGAGACTCCTGAATTTCAGTGCACATCCTGACAATCTACCGGTGCAACCATTTTCCGGAATTTGTCCCAATTTTCACCTGGCCGACATTATTTAGGGCTGTCGTGACTGCACTGCCTTTAACGTCCTCTACAACAGTGGTTCTCAACCTTTTTTCAGTGATGTACCCCCTGTGAACATTTTTTTAATTCAAGTACCCCCTAATCAGAGCAAAGCATTTTTGGTTGAAAAAAAGAGATAAAGAAGTAAAATACAGCACTATGTCATCAGTTTCTGATTTATTAAATTGTAAAACAGTGCAAAATATTGCTCATTTGTAGTGGTCTTTTTTGAACTATTTGGAAAAAAAGATACAAAAATAACTAAAACACTTGTTGAAAAATAAACAAGTGATTCAATTATGAATAAAGATTTCTACACATGGAAGTAATCATCAACTTTAAGTGCCCTCTTTGGGGATTGTAACAGAGATCCATCTGGATTCCTGAACTTAAATCTACACAATTCTTCACAAAAAAACATATCTTTAACATCAATATTTATGGAACATGTCCACAAAATATCTAGCTGTCAACATTGAACATTGCATCGTTGCATTTCTTTTCACAGTTTATGAACTTACATTCATATTTTGTTGAAGTATTATCCATTAAATATGTTTATACAGTATTTATGAATCGCTGCTATTTTTTAGAATATTTTTAATAAATCTTAACTGTCACTTGGCATATCTTCACGTACCCCCAGGGGTTCGCGTACTCTCAATAAGAGGACTACTGTTCTACAACTTATCATCGCGCACACTTTTACATCACATAACCATAGTAACAGCTTTGTGTCATGTTGTGTGAGACTTGTGCAGCACAACGTTGGTGGCTGCAAGACGTACTTGGTCAACAGCCATACAGGTCACACTGAGGGTGGCCGTATAAACAACTTTAACACTGTTACAAATATGTGCCACACTTTGAACCCACACCAAACAAGAATGACAAACACATTTTGGGAGAACATCCGCACCCTAACACAATTTAAACACAAGAAAACGAATACCAAGAACACTTTGCAGCCCTAACTCTCCCAGGCTACATACACCACCTCAACCGACGCAAGTAGGGAGGGTGGGGTCGTGGGGGGTTGGTGGTAGCGGGGATGTGTATATCATACTTGCCAACCTTGAGACCTCTGATTTCGGGGGGTGGGGGCGTGGCCGGGGATGGAGCGGGGGCGTGGTTGGGGGTGTGGGCGTGGTTGGGGGCGTGGTTAAGAGGGGAGGAGTATATTTACAGCTGTTGTGTGCGTAGTTGTGCACTGCACTTTCTAAAGTAGATGTTATTGTCACATATGCATGACTGATTGATTGATTGAAAGTTTTATTAGTAGATTGCACAGTACAGTACATATTCCGTACAATTGACCACTAAATGGTAACACTGCAATAAGTTTTTCAACTTGTTTAAGTCGGCGTCCACGTTAATCAATTCATCGTACAAATATATACTTTCAGCATAACACAGTCATCCCACAAGTAAATCTTCATAGTATATACATTGAATTATTTACAATCCAGGCGGTGGGATGAGGAGCTTTGGTTGATATCAGTACTTCAATCATCAACAATTGCATCAACAGAGAAATGGACATTGAAACAGTGTAAGTCTTACTTAGTAGGATATGTACAGCGAGCAGAGAACATAGTGAGTTCCGATAGCATAAGAACAAGTATATACATTAGAAATACATTAGATTATTTACATTAGGTTATTTACAATCCGGGGAGATGGGATGTGATTGGAGGAGGATAAGTAAAGGGTTGAAGTTGCCTGGAGGTGTTGTGGTGCATGTACAGTAGATGGCAGTATTGTCATGTTTAAGAGTGTCACATGCTGTTAACGGCAGACGAACTGCCTTACAGTAGAGTGGTAGACGTAAATGTGACTGCTGTTTTTGTGTCTTGTTACTGCGCTGGAAGGACTTAATGAAACTGCCTAACAATAAACCCACATAAGAAACCAAGAACTCGCCCTCGATCATTCTACAGTTATAACGTCATTGGGCAGACACGCTCTCAGACACGTCACTCAGGTCCTCATAGAGCTGGAGGGGACATGGCCTCCAGCTCCGCCTGAATTTCAGAAGATTTTCATGACAAAATTTTTTTTTTTGTTTTCGGGAGAGGCGTTGAATTTCGGGAGTCTCCCGGAAAATCCGTGAGGGTTGGCAAGTATGGTGTATATTGTAGCCCGGAATAGTTAGGTCTGCATGGGATTCTGGGTATTTGTTCTGTTGTGTTTATGTTCTATTACGGTGGTATTACGATGTTCTCCTGAAATGTGTTTGTCATTCTTGTTTGGTGTGGGTTCACAGTCTGGCACATATTTGTAACAGTGTTAAAGTTTTTTTTACGGCCACCCTCAGTGTGACCTGTGTAGCTGTTGATCCAATGTGTCTTGCAATATCACATGTGCATACTGCACAGCCATTTGCAACCTATAAATGGACTTGCACACTGTCTATAAGGGATGCAGAGGGCGCTTAATGGCACCCCCTGCATACTGTTCATTGGGTAAAAATCGGCAGGGATTTCGAGAAAATGGATGCCCCAAAACTCAGGGGGACTCCTGGGAAATTTGGGAACATTGGCAAGTATGTCGCTGTCAAGCGCCGTTTATATTAATCTCGCGGGCCGCACAAACATTAAATTTTCATATCAAAGTACGAGCCGCAAAATAACGTCTCGTGGGCCGCAATTGGCCTCCGCGCCGCAAGTTTGAGACCCCTGATATAGATTATAGTGTTGCCTAGCTAGGAAGTCGTTTTTGCCATTAAATTGAATGTGCCAGTTTCGTCTTTTGTTGAATCCTATTAAGTGTTCAATCAAAGGCTGTCAATGTGATTGATATGATTTTGAAAAATAATCATTTGACAGCCCTAAAACTAGGGCTGTCAAAAGATGTATTCAATTAAAAAAATCCCATGAATCATATTTTGGAATTTTGATTAATCATGAGTAAACACAGGTGATTACACACTTGCATAATTATACATTTGCCCAAGAAAAGACTCCAATATTTGTACACAAATGCAATTTTATTGCCAAAATTGTATTCAGTAATGTGTTTAAAGATTTTAATTGAGTACGTGTCATGTATTTGCACAAAACCTGGTAACAGTTTTATCTGAAATTCTTTCAGATTGTATTTTAGAGTGAACATAAGTCAGAGACTCCTCACACATTTTTGTTACCGACATATACATTGCTAGTATATACTGCAAGTATTGTACTTATTACACACCAGCTGTTTGATTGTAACATGCATCTTAGTTGTAGTTTTCAATACCAAATTTGCCGGTGATGAAATTGCAACGTAAAATTGCTCATGCTTATCATTAGCATGTCAGTGGTAAAGCCAATGTAAATTAACATGAAGCTAACACATTTTTTAAAGTAGAGCCTTACTTTACGTTCCCAGCATCTTCTATCAGGCATACTGGCTTTGTTCGCATTGAAAATTGCAACTCTACCTAGAGGCAGTTTAATTAAGTCTACTCCAAGCGCTGCTTGAGTGATTCGTCATGAGCGACAAAGGTATCTAAATATGGCACCGTTTGATTTTACATGATTCAAAACACGGTAATAGAGATGAAAGTTGGCCAGTGTCTAAGCACCCATCCCTACTACATATAAACCGACAACTTCTGAATTTACACCTTTGGACAATTCATTTTTATTACTTTGATTTCCCCTTGGAATTTATACTGTGTCCACCTGATCCAAACTGACCTATGTTACCGTGCGCTGGACCCAAAACAGGAGTCTAGATCAAATTAAATCGGAAAATATTATTCTGCTAGGGAGCAAAGATCAAATAAATTTGATAGTGTCTGAATGTCTGTCCAGAAGTGATTTTTAAATAACACATTACAGGACATTAGAGGGCTACGCAATGTCTAAGGAATATTTGACTTTTGGGCAAAGGGGATGTTTAAAATATAGGAATTTAGGACCTTATAGCCACTCCACAGAAGCATTCTGAAGTCTACATGAGCATATAGTATTTTGGGAATATCGGACCTCGAGATATATTACCTCGCTTGGGGGCAGTACCGGGAGTAACAAAGGCCTTTGGGAACACAGGACCTTTAGGATTAAGTGTCATTGGAATATGGGATCTAACATGGATACATCAGATCTTAGGGACAAAGGGCATTAGAACAGGCCCTACATGGCTGAATGTGATCCAAGGAATACTGCACAATATACCAGGGCATTAGAAGACCGGAACCTTGGATCACAGAACTGTCCTTGGGAGCAAATGATCCTGGGAACCTGAGGTAAAATTACTCCGCTTGTGAGCAGGAGTGGGGGTGAACAAAAGACATTGAGAATATGCGACAGTCTGATGTTAGGTCTTATGGATAACGTATCCATGGAAGGTATGACCTTAAAACAGAAACATAAAAACCGTGGGCATTAGAAACAAGGTCCTAACCCTTTTTTGGGGGCATTGCATAAAGGGAACCACAGAACCTCCATTGGGAAAGTGGAATCCTGCATTGAAATATATGCGACAAGAAAGAGATACAGACTTCTAGGTATCATCTCAACTAAGGATGGTTACCAAATTCGGTTCTTTTATGGGCAGTGATTAAAATCCGTCGGCACTAACAGGTTTCACATAATTCTGTTGGGTGTTTACTTCTAAGGTGTAATGTCTTAAACTGGTGTGTTCTAATTGAATATGCAATAGTCTTCCTTTCTTTTTTGTGTCCCCCTTACTGTTATTCCCGCTTCTACAGTATCTGGTATTGCATATAAGTGTCTTCCTGAAATACTTAGTATAATTAGTGCTTTTGCCTCTGTCTTACTGAAAAGTACCGCTCTGAGCTACTCTAACATTAAAGTTAAAAGTTAAAGTACCACTGATAGTCACACACACCAGGTGTTGTGAAATTACTCTCCGACCCATCCCCTTGTTCCACCCTCTAGAAGTGAGGGGAGCAGTGAGCAGCAGCGGTATCGAGAATCACCTTTGATGCTGAGTTCTGAGCAGGAAGGTAATGGGTCCCATTTTTATAGTCTTTGGTATGACTCGGCAGGGGTTTGAACTCACAACCTACCGATCTCAGGGCGGACACTCTAACCACAAAGCCACTGAGCAGGTTAGTTTCTGCTTTGCCAGCTGATCTGGTAATTAATTTACCTTTATGCCTGTGTGAGCCGGAACCAATAGGAACCTTACTCTGCCAAAATTGCCTCTAGTTAACGTTGCATTTTTTATTGCCACCATAGCAAGTATGCCTAATAGAAAATGCTAAGTAGGGCTCCCCTTTATAGAATGTGTTAGCTCAATACTAATGATTGGCTATGCCATACACATGCTACTAATTAGCATTAGCTATTTTTCATGGTGGTTTTGCACACCTCCAAATTTGGTAATCAAACTACAACCAAGATAACAATCAAACAGCTGGTGTGTAATTGTTTAGTCTTTATTTAAATGGACAATGCACAGAAACATTAAGCTCAAAGACAGATATGTTCTGTACCAGATTATAGCAAAATAGCTAATTTCCATCTGCGGTCCCTGGCTACATACATTAAAGGGATACAAAAACCATGCAATAAAAGTATGACAATAAAATCGTACTATAGCATGTAATCAAATTAAGAGAAGTCATAAAATGCCCTTTCATTGACACATAGAATACAACCACACCTCATCTAAATCATCACACAAAGACAATATATGCTCTTGTTCACATCTGTCAACCATGATTTTAACAGACACACCTCACAATTTACAACAAAAATTCTTAAAGGGAACATTATCACAATTTCAGAAGGGTTAAAACCAATAAAAATCAGTTCCCAGTGGCTTATTTTATTTTTCGAAGTCTTTTTCAAAATGTTACCCATCATGGAATATCCCGAAAAAAGGCTTTAAAGTGCCTGATTTTCGCTATCTGTAAATCCACCCGTCCATTTTCCTGTGACGTCACATAGTGATGCCAATACAAACAAACATGGTGGATAGAACAGCAAGATATAGCGACATTAGCCCGGATTCAGACTCGGATTTCAGCGGCTTAAGCGATTCAACAGATTACGCATGTATTGAAACGGATGGTTGAAGTGTGGAAGCAGATAGCGAAAACGAAATTGAAGAAGAAACTGAAGCTATTGAGCGAATAGCTACTAAAGCTATTCGGCGATCCCCTTCTAACCAACAATTGCATCTTTTGACCACTGGAGCAACTTAAATCCGTCGATTGGTGTTTGTTTGGCATTAAATGTGGGTGGAGGGAAAGGCTGGATGCAAATATAGCTACAAATGTATATACAGCTAGCCTAGATAGCATGTTAGCATCGATTAGCTAGCAGTCATGCCGTGACCAAATATGTCTGATTAGCACATAAGTCAATAACATCAACAAAACTCACCTTTGTGATTTTGTTGATTTTATCATTGGAAATGCATCTGCTTTGAGTGTCGCAGGATATCCACACATTCTTGCCATTTCTGCCATGTTAGCATCAATTAGCATGCTGTGCTAATCGATGCACACTCCAGGTAAGACAACTTGAATCTGTCCCTGATCGTGTTGTTACAACCACCGACAACACACCGACGAGGCATGATATCTCCAAGGTACAGAAAACAGTCGAAAAAATTGAAAATAACAGAGTTGATTTGACTTGTGTGTGTAATGCGTTTGAGAAAATGGTGGATTTCTTCCCATTGTGACGTCATGGGTGAAAGGTCATCGCTCCGACAGCGAACAATTGAAAGGCGTTTAAATCGCCAAATTCACCCTTTTAGATTTTGGAAATCGGTTAAAAAAACATATGGTCTTTTTTCTGCAACATCAAGGTATATATTGACACTTACATAGGTCTGGTGATAATGCTCCCCTTTAATAATTGCAATACTTGCAGTACAAACACGTTTTAGGGCTCAACATAAGAACACATTAACGTTAACGGTGAAGAGTACTTTTCTAGATCGGAATTACACCGCAGTCTATACACGTGTTCAAGCGTTCATACCGCGAATGTTAACAGCACTTCCCACAGTCAAAGCAATGGTTTCATAACAAACGTGGCCTGCCAGGAAAAAAGACTTGGATAAGAGGGCATGAATAGCCAGCGCTGACATTAGGTTAAATACATGTGAGCTGCAGAAGTGACTTGGTGCAAAAGGAAGCTCAAATGGAACAGACAAGCCTCAGTTTCTCCGGGGCGATTATGAAACTAGCCTTTACAGTAGAATGATTCCCCATTCTGATGTTTTCATGAAACGCTTCTATTTCTGGACTATCCTCTCTTCAACCCTGGCTAAGCAGGCACACATACATCACAACACACTCAGCACACTGGGCGTCAGTCTGAGGCTGATTGTGGACGGCAGCTCTAGTCATCTGAACATGTTAGAGGCACAAAGCAAGCGTGTCCTGCTGCCATGCACTCATACCAACATGCAAAGTCAATGCAGAAATATGATGCAAGCAAAGATTTATCAATACATTTAATGGCATTAAAAATCACAGGAACTTGACCATTGGCTGCACTGCAAAAAGTCTGTGTTCAAAAACAAGGAAAAACATACAAAAATGAGGGGTATTTTACTTGAACTAAGCAAAAATATCTGCCAATAGAACAATACATTTTGGCTTGTCAAAACTTTCCAAAACAAGTAAAATTAGCTTACCTCAATGAACCCAACAATACCTTAAAATTCGCTCCATTTTGTCCACTAAAAACGCTGAGATCATTATCCATGCGTTTGTTACGTCTCGTCTCGATTACTGTAACGTATTATTTTCGGGTCTCCCCATGTCTAGCATTAAAAGATTACAGTTGGTACAAAATGCGGCTGCTAGACTTTTGACAAGAACAAGAAAGTTTGATCACATTACGCCTGTACTGGCTCACCTGCACTGGCTTCCTGTGCACTTAAGATGTGACTTTAAGGTTTTACTACTTACGTAAAAAATACTACACGGTCTAGCTCCATCCTATCTTGCCGATTGTATTATACCATATGTCCCGGCAAGAAATCTGCGTTCAAAAGACTCCGGCTTATTAGTGATTCCTAAAGCCCAAAAAAAGTTTGCGGGCTATAGAGCGTTTTCCGTTCAGGCTCCAGTACTCTGGAATGCCCTCCCGGTAACAGTTCGAGATGCTACCTCAGTAGAAGCATTTAAGTCTCACCTTAAAACTCATTTGTATACTCTAGCCTTTAAATAGACTCCCTTTTTAGACCAGTTGATCTGCCGTTTCTTTTCTTTTTCTTCTATGTCCTACTCTCCCTTGTGGAGGGGGCCCGGTCCGATGGCCATGGATGAACTACTGGCTGTCCAGAGTCGAGACCCAGGATGGACCGCTCGTCGGGACCCAGGATGGACCGCTCGCTTGTGTATCAGTTGGGGACATCTCTACGCTGCTGATCCGCCTCCGCTTGGGATGGTTTCCTGTGGACGGGACTCTGGCTGCTGTCTTGGATCCGCTTTGAACTGAACTCTCGCGGCTGTGTTGGAGCCACTATGGATTGAACTTTCACAGTATCATGTTAGACCCGCTCGACATCCATTGCTTTCGGTCCCCTAGAGGGGAGGGGGGTTGCCCACATTTGAGGTCCTCTCCAAGGATTGTCATAGTCATCATTGTCACTGGCGTCCCAATGGGTGTGAGTTTTCCTTGCCCTTATGTGGGTTCTTCCGAGGATGTCGTAGTCGTAATGGTTTGTACAGTCCTTTGAGACATTTGTGATTTAGGGCTATATAAATAAACATTGATTGATTGATTGATTGATTAAAATAAGGATATTCTCACTAGTAACAAGTGCACTTTTCTTGGTAGAAAAAAAAATAGACATTTTTGCTCAATATTTAAAAAAATATTCTTAAATTAAGTAAATGCCATTATCTTGACATAAGTAGTCCCATTATCTTGACATAATGATATGCTTTCGGCATCATGATTTTTTTTGTCATCCTTAAAGAAATTATTACTTTAAAAAAGTAGTTTTATACTTGTGACAGTTGCAAAACACATAGGACAAACTTAAATAAATGCATAGGTGCAAATAATATTCAAAAGTCTAAGAAAATTACAGTTATCATGCACTGCAAAAAGTCAGTGTTCAAAAACAAGAATAAAAAATACAAAAATGAGGGGTATTTTATTTGAACGAAGAAAATTATCTGCCAATAGAAAAAGAAAAATTGGCTTGTCAAGAATTTCCAAAACATGTAAAATTAGCTAACCACAATGGACCCAAAAATACCTTAAAATAAGTATATTCTCACTAATAACAAGTGTACTACTATATGAGTACGTATGTTCTATTGTTTCCTTGAAAATAAAACTGCAA
Organism: Nerophis ophidion; assembly: GCF_033978795.1. Taxonomy (NCBI): domain Eukaryota; kingdom Metazoa; phylum Chordata; class Actinopteri; order Syngnathiformes; family Syngnathidae; genus Nerophis; species Nerophis ophidion. The sequence goes on from NC_084619.1 coordinate 24,007,216, forward strand.
AGTGTATTTGGCTGTCATCTGTTTTAATTATGAGACATAATCGTGTCAAAGTCATGATTTTTTTGATCATGCATGAAATAAGAATTGTTTACTTTGAAAAAGTAGTTATATACTTGTGAGTGTTGATGACACAGCTTTGCAACACTTGATATTCTAGTTTCAAGCATGTTTTACTCAATGTAGGTCATAAAATTTCAGCAACAAGCTGTAATATCTTACTGAGATCATTTAAGACCAAAACCCTTAAAGCAAGTAAAAGACTCTAACATAAAATCTGCTTAGTGAGAAGAATTATCTTATCAGACAGAAAATAAGCAAATATCACCCTTATTTGAGATATTGAATCTTACTTAGATGTCAGTTTTTGCAGTGTGCAAAAGCATATGGCCTCTGCAGTCATTGTTAGGCCCCACAGTGCAATCGTTTTCCTGGTGTGTAATCAGTGTTGAGTAACATCAACATTACGTAATTTATTTTTTGTTTTCCTGGGGGCTGATGTGGAAACTTTCCTGCACCAACGGTCACAAAACAGCAATGTCTAATTCCTACTCACATCCCAGCCCACACACAAGTACACATTCGACCCCTGTGGCAACAGATACTTCATGTTCACTCTCATTTGTGTGATGACATCACCACTCACTCCGCGTATGTGTATTTTGGACAAGATTTTCCCCGCCCACGACAGACGGTTAAAAGCCTGTGTGGGGTATTTTGTCTCCGGAAGGCAAAAAAAAAAAAAAAAAAAAAAAAAATTAACAGTCGGTAAATCTTGTTTTTTGCCTATTTAGAAATGTATGCAGACCTGCAGAGAGTTGTGTATCTGATTAGGAAAAAATAAGCAACACACAAAAAGGAGTATTAGCGCTAGAGATTAACAGTGAGCTGATACTGATAACAGTCCAGTTGATGTATATAGATTTCTTACGCTTCTAAGTCTCATTTGCAAGTATTATATAATAAAATTTGCATGCAGGTGCAATTCTAAAACATTAGATGGGAGCAAAAGTTCCTGGGTTCGATCCCCGGGATCTTTCTTTGTGGAGTTTGCATGTTCTCCCCGTGACTGTGCGGGTTCCCTCCGGGTACTCTGGCTTCCTCCCACCTCCAAAGACATGCACCTGGGGATAGGTTGATTGGCAACACTAAATTGTCCCTTGTCTGTGAATGTGTGAATGTTGTCTGTCTATCCGTGTTGGCCCTGCGATGCGGTGGAGACTTGTCCAGTGAGTACCCCGCCTTCCGCCCGAATGCAGCCGGGATAGGCTCCTGCAGCCCCGCGAGCCCAGAGGGACAAGCAGTAGAAAATGGATGCCTGTATAGACTACGGCAACAGTGTATAGACTACGGCAGAGTAGTGTAAAAAGAGACTATGGTCAACTAAAAAACAGGCGCATGACTGCTGTGCCCGGAAACATGCAATAGTTAGTTTTTTTTTGACACAATAAACCAAAATATCATGTCTAAACTATATAGAGTTCTAAACATATACCAGCTTATACACTTACAATAAAACATGTTTTATTTCGAATAATTTTGTGGCTGTATTTAACGCACTCAACAAAAACACGTGTTACATTCATTTCACCAAAATCTTCATTAGCTCTGCACCAACAATCATGGATAAATTATGACTTTGGTGTGAAGGATGTCAAATGTGGTGGTTGCCTCCAAACTATTTGTAATCACTGTACGTATCACTCCTTATTTTTTATTCTAACCAATCCTTCTATTTTGTAACATGCTAAGTAAATAAGTGTACTTTAATTGTTTCTTCTTCATATTTCTGCAAAACAACTCAGATATGGTAACAATGGCAAGCTGTAGAGAATATGGAGTGATTTTTGGTCCAGAACATAATTGGCTTTATTATTAATGACGGACTAGTTGCCACTTTAGGTTGTATATTTTCTTTGAGATAAGCAGTACAGTTAATTTTTCAAATTAACTGTACTGTTTACCAAAATTAGTTTTCTTTTACTCTTTCAATGTCCGTCAATGGGCTTCACGGTGGAAGAGGGGTTAGTTCGTCTGCCTCACAATACGAAGGTGTTGAGCTCGGGATTTTTCTGTGTGGAGTTTGCATGTTCTCCCCGTGAATGCGTGGGTTCCCTCCGGGTACTCCAGCTTCCTCCCACCTCCAAAGACATGCACCTGGGGATAGGTTGATTGGCAACACTAAATTGGCCCCAGTGTGTGAATGTGAGTGTGAATGTTGTCTGTCTATCTGTGTTGGCCCTGCAATGAGGGGGCGACTTGTCCATGGTGTAAACCGCCTTCTGCCCGATTGTAGCTGAGATAGGCACCAGCGCCCCCCGCGACCCCAAAAAGGGAATAAGCGGTAGAAAATGGACCCGGGATATATATATATATATATATATATATATATATATATATATATATATATATATATATATATATATATATATATATATATATATATGTAGGTGTATACATATGTGTAATTATTAAATAGAATTAAAATCAAGAGTAAGATTACTAATTCAGTGTTGATATTTGTGTGTAAATGTTGGGCCCTTAGGTCTAAAAGGTTAAGATCCCCCTGATTTACATAACTGAGGCATTCCTCAAGGCACCCCTTTGGAGAGGAAGTGATGCCAGAAAGACCGCGCCCCACACAAGAAGTGACGTCAGAAAGAACGCGCCACAGCCAGCTTCATAGATTCCTTTCTTTCATGAAGACAAGAATATAAGTTGGTGTATTTGATTCTGATGACTTGCATTGATTGGAATTAGACAGTGGTGCTGATAACGTCCGCATTTTCAAATGGAGGAAAAAAAAAGTCCTCCTTTCTGTCCAATACCACATGAAAGTGGTTGGATTTGGCATCTCATTTGTCCAACTTGCATACTCGTTTTTAAACACTTTGTTATGAGAGTAGCATATGTGTGTGGCCCTTTAATGTCTGGCAGCAGGTGAGTGACGTCAGTGAGTGTGCGGGTGGGCAAGCAAGTGAGAAAGCGGTCGCTGAGGGCGGGGGAGAAATACATTGGCATCAAACTCCGTAGCTTGCTAGCTTGTGCACGCTAGCTTTCTGAGACTCTTATTTTGTTAGCACAGGCAGGATGAAACAGGTCTTTTATGGTGAAGACAGGAACTGTGCAGTCGGTCTTTAGAGTTTTGACTGTTATGTTCAAAGGGAAGGAGGCGACAACCAGGACAGAACTGCGGTTCTTTCAAGGTTTATTTTAAACCTTTGATAAATATATGACATGTGTATGCTACTCTAAGTGAATGAGTGTGACTATGTGTAATATTAATAATGTAAATGTTACCCAGGGTTGTTGTCTGTGAGTGTTGGTTGTAATCTTTCGTCGAATCACGTGGGGCAAGACGAAGAGGCAGTTCGTGGACAGGCAATGGGTCGTGGGGAGGAGCGAGGCAGTGTAGTCTGGGTCCGAGCAGGGAGGTCGTGGATCGAGGAGGGCAGTCAGGAATCCGGTTGGATGTCGAAGGACAAGGCTTGATCACGGAAGGCAGGGGAGTCACTGTGAACACACAAAGAGACATGAACCAGGGATACACAGAGAGAGAGCAAAGCAAAGGTGAGGAAATCACGGGGAAGGGGATGCCAGACGTGAAGCTTACGGGAAGGTTAGCGACGTTCTGGCAAAGGTTCCTTGGGTCTGCTGGTCTTTATGCCGCTCCCTTTCATCAAGTTCAGGTGTGTCGATTGTTGATTGACCACAGGCTTGTTGCTGCGCAGGCGTGCTGCCCTCAGCACGAGTGGGGACAAGTCTGAGTGCGCTGTCAAAGGAGGCGCATCTTGGCGCGCTGTCAGCAGAGGCGGCCGCAGCTCCAGCCGCCGAGGAAACGCGGGTTCGACTCCGTGTCATGACAGTACCTCCCCCCTTATGCGAGGCCCCCGACGAGCGCCGGGGAGCATCAGGATTGGCACGGTAGAAATCCTCCAGAAGAGAGGGGTCGGCAAGATAGGAGGCAGGCACCCAAGATCTGTCTTCCGGCCCATATCCATCCCAGTCCACCAGATAAACGAGCCCCCTACCTTGTCGACGGACCCTGAGTATTTCCTTGACCGTCCAAACCTGATCTCCATTCGGCAAGAACCTCGAGGGTGGAGGGGCAGGGGTAGCAGGGGACAGAGAACTCTCCGCTACCGGCTTAATCTGGGACACATGGACCACTGAGTGCCGCTTGACAGAGGGTGGAAGAGCCAATTTGACAGACACAGGATTTATGATGGACAAGATGGCAAAAGGACCAACGTAACGTGGCGCCAATTTTCTAGATGGTACCTGGAGGCTGAGGTCCTTTGTGAGTAGCATAACTTGTTGTCCTGGCTGATACGACGGTGCTGGAATGCGATGACGGTTGGCGTTGCGGCACATCTTCTCAGAGGCCCTCTTTAAGGCCGCACGAGCGGCTCTCCACACCCTCTGACACCGCCTAATATGAGCCCTAGTCGAGGGCACAGCGATTTCCAGTTCCTGTTGGGGAAACAAGGGGGGTTGATAACCCAACGAGCACTCAAATGGAGACATGCCGGTAGCGGAGCTCTTCAAGGAGTTATAGGAAAACTCCACCCAAGGCAAATATTTGCTCCAGGACGTAGGTTGATGACTGGCGACACAGCGTAGCATGGTCTCCAAGCTTTGGTTCGCCCTCTCAGCCTGCCCGTTGCTCTGGGGATGGTATCCCGATGTGAGGCTGACCGAGGCCCCGATTCCCTTGCAGAAGGCTCTCCATATTTGTGATGTAAACTGAGGGCCTCGGTCAGAGACGATATCCACCGGGATACCATGTTGCTTGACGACGTGTTGTGTGAGAAGCTCAGACGTTTCTGAGGCAGAAGGTAACTTGCGGAGCGGAATGAAGTGGGCTGCTTTGGAAAAACGGTCAACAATAGTTAAGATGGTGGTGTTACCTCTAGATGCTGGAAATCCCGTGACGAAATCCAGAGCAATGTGTGACCAAGGACGGGCAGGAATGGAGAGAGGGTGAAGGAGACCAGCAGGAGGCCTGTGTGACGTCTTGCTACGGGCACAAGTAGAACAAGCAGCGATGAACTCACGAGTGTCTTTGGCCATGGATGGCCACCAAAAACGTCTTCGCAGCAGTGATAGGGTTCGTTGAAAACCTGGATGGCAAGAAAACAGGCTGGAATGCCCCCAATCCAGGATTCTGGGTCGTAGCTCCTGATGGACAAACAGCTTGTTGGGTGGTCCACCTCCTGGTCCTGGATTGGAACGCAGCGCAGATTTTACCAGGTCCTCCACCTTCCAGGTTACCATCCCCACAATACGAGTGGGAGGAAGGATGGGTTCCGCCTCTGACGGACAGGTGGACTCTCTTACAAATAACCGGGATAGAGCGTCAGCCTTAGTGTTCTTGGAACCTGGTCTGAAAGAGAGCACGTAATTGAAGCGGGAGAAAAATTGCTGCCACCTTGCCTGGCGATTGTTGATTCTTTTTGCAGCTCGGATGTGCAGAAGGTTGCTGTGGTCGGTCAGAATCTGGAACTGGTGTCTAGCTCCTTCCAGCCAGTGTCTCCATTCCACCAGGGCCTCGTGGACCACCAATAACTCTCTATTCCCAGCATCATAGTTCTGTTCGGCCTGAGTCAGACGTCTAGAGAAGAAGGCAACAGGGTGAATCAAATTGTCACTCTTGGATCTTTGAGAGAGAATAGCCCCAATCCCCGAGTCTGAGGCGTCCACCTCAACCAAGAAGGCAGTGTCCAAGTCGGGGTGAACTAGAATGGGGGCGGAAACAAAACGCTCCTTTAGTTCCTCAAAGGCCTTCCTAGCCAAAAGAGTCCACACGAAAGGCACGTTTGTAGACGTGAGAGCGTGGAGCGGTGCCGCAACCCTACTGAAGTTCTGGATGAATCGTCGGTAGAAGCTGGCAAAGCCGAGGAACCTCCGAAGTTCCGTCCTTGTGGTTGGTTGCGGCCACTTCACCACGGCCTCCACCTTCTTCGGGTCGGGTCTTATATGACCCCTTTCGACCACAAATCCCAGGAATTCAACCGAAGAGGAGTGGAAGCAGCATTTTTCTGCCTTAACAAATAGACAATTTTCCAAGAGGCGTTGCAGGACACGTCGGACATGTTGCTGGTGATCAGAGAGGTTACGGGAGAAAATCAGAATATCGTCAAGGTACACAACCACGAATTGATCCAGCATGTCACGGAGGATGTCGTTAACTAGTGTTTGAAAAACTGCAGGTGCGTTAGTAAGTCCAAAGGGCATTACCCGATACTCATAATGCCCCATATGGGTGTTGAAGGCAGTTTTCCACTCGTCTCCCTTTCTGATACGTACCAGGTGATAGGCGTTCCGAAGATCCAGTTTGGTGAATATGGTTGCAGGTGCCAAGGACTCAAAGGAAGAGTTGAGTAGCGGAAGAGGGTACTTGTTTTTGATGGTAATGTTGTTGAGGTGACGGTAATCAATGCAGGGCCGAAGTGACCCGTCCTTCTTGGCCACAAAAAAGAATCCCGCCGCCAGTGGAGACTTGGACGGGGTAATTATGCCCGTGGCAAGACCCTCCGAAATATACTTCCTCATGGCCTCCTTCTCTGGAAGAGACAAACTGTAAAGGCGACTAGACGGCAGGGTAGCGTTAGGGAGTAATTCAATGGCACAGTCATAGGGCCTATGAGGGGGTAGTCCCAGAGCACGTACCTTACTGAAGACCTCAGCTAGGTCGTGATAGCAAGCAGGAACCAGGGATAGATCAGCCTTGGGAGTCGGGGTAGTGGATTGGCGGACCGGTGGGGATGCCGACCCAAGACAGTTGGCCATGCATGGTGTGCCCCAAGCTAGGATTCTGCCGGAAGTCCAGGAAATATGGGGATTGTGGTGACGAAGCCAAGATCTTCCAAGCACAAGTGGGGCTACTGGAGCCTCCAGCACCCATAGGCTGATGGTCTCCTTATGGTTACCAGAAATGGTCATGGAAAGGGGCTCCGTGCGGTATTTGATGGGGCCCAATGGCCGTCCATCCAGGGCCTGTGCTGGCAGCGTCTTGTCCAGGAAGATCAAGGGAATGCCCATCTGCCGGGCGAACTTGTAGTCCAAAAGACTTTCGTCAGCTCCAGAGTCCACAAATGCCTGTACTTGAATGCTCCTCTTGTCCCAGGCCAGAATAGTGGGGAGCAGTATGTCTGGATTTTCTTCATTACGGGGGAATAAGGTATGGTTCACCTGGATAGTAGTGGTATTAGAGGAACGGTCTGGTTCCACTTCTGCCTTGAAGGTAGGCAGAGTTTGGCTCCTGGAGGCAGCTCTCTGGTCTCGCTCTGCTGCTCGCTCACAAAGTCTTAAGTCAAATTGGAGGGCCAGTTTAATGAGGTCTTTGCAGGAAAGAGGTCTGTCTCTCAGCAGACCATCTTTAATCTCTTCAGAGAGGCCGCGACGGAATGCGCTTTGGAGTGCCCTGTCCCCCCAACCGCTGTCCGCCGCCAGGGTCCGGAATTCCAGGGTATAGGCTGCCACGGAACGTGAGCCCTGTGAGATGGAGTGCAGACGTCCTGCCGCGTCTCCCCCATCCTTGGGGTGATCAAAAACAGCCTGAAATTCCACACGGAATGCAGAATAGTCGGAGTTGAGCCCCATGGTCCTGTCGACTGCGGCAGTAGCCCACTTGAGAGCCGGGCCGGAAAGCAAAGAAAATATAAATGCAATCTTGGCACCATCGGAGGAATAGCGGGAGGGCTGGTGACGAAAGATGAGGTCACATTGTACCAAAAACCCTCGACATAGTTCAAAGTCCCCCTCAAAGGGTCTAGGGCTGGCAATTCTGGGCTCTCGTTCCAGAATACTGTGTTCAGGTCTTCTGACTGGAGAAGCATGTGGGGGTTCCACAGGTCCTGGACTGGCCCCAGGGCAGATGTTGTCCAGTCTGGAATGTAGTCGGGTAAAGTCTCTCTCTAATTTGTCCTCAAGGGCAGAAAAACGAACCTGATGTTCGCTAACCACGGAGCTAAGGATTGCCAGGTCGGAGGATCTGGATGTCCGGGGCTGGGGCTTACCGTTGTCACCTGGTTCCGACATGTTGTTGGCCAGAACGTACTGTTATGTTCAAAGGGAAGGAGGCGACAACCAGGACAGAACTGCGGTTCTTTCAAGGTTTATTTTAAACCTTTGATAAATATATGACATGTGTATGCTACTCTAAGTGAATGAGTGTGACTATGTGTAATATTAATAATGTAAATGTTACCCAGGGTTGTTGTCTGTGAGTGTTGGTTGTAATCTTTCGTCGAATCACGTGGGGCAAGACGAAGAGGCAGTTCGTGGACAGGCAATGGGTCGTGGGGAGGAGCGAGGCAGTGTAGTCTGGGTCCGAGCAGGGAGGTCGTGGATCGAGGAGGGCAGTCAGGAATCCGGTTGGATGTCGAAGGACAAGGCTTGATCACGGAAGGCAGGGGAGTCACTGTGAACACACAAAGAGACATGAACCAGGGATACACAGAGAGAGAGCAAAGCAAAGGTGAGGAAATCACGGGGAAGGGGATGCCAGACGTGAAGCTTACGGGAAGGTTAGCGACGTTCTGGCAAAGGTTCCTTGGGTCTGCTGGTCTTTATGCCGCTCCCTTTCATCAAGTTCAGGTGTGTCGATTGTTGATTGACCACAGGCTTGTTGCTGCGCAGGCGTGCTGCCCTCAGCACGAGTGGGGACAAGTCTGAGTGCGCTGTCAAAGGAGGCGCATCTTGGCGCGCTGTCAGCAGAGGCGGCCGCAGCTCCAGCCGCCGAGGAAACGCGGGTTCGACTCCGTGTCATGACATTGACAGTAGGTACGGAGTCTCTAGAAATAAAATGTGTTTCTCTGCGTCCGCCCTGTTAGTGATTTTTTTCTTAAATATGAGCTTGCAGCAGCCAGCGTCATCTCACAAGATCCCCGGGTGCCGAGAATGTCAAACAACTGACGAAAGTGAAGTCTTGGTATGATTGATGATCGCTCATTTTTATGTATATTTTTTAATGCCTGGCTTGAGATCGACTGACACACCCTCCGAGATCGACCAGTCGATCGCGATCGACGTAATGGGCACCCCTGGCCTAAGGTGTTGCTGCAGCTTGTTCAATTCAGTTGTCATTTGTTCAATTTGTTTAGCTGTATGAGTGGTGTTCCTCAAGGTTCAATTTTAGATCCTCTCTTTTTCATCGATCGGGCTAAATTGGCCCTAGTGTGTGAATGTGAGTGTAAATGGTGTCTGTCTATCTGTGTTGGCCCTGCGATGAGGTGGCGACTTGTTCGGGGTGTACCCCGCCTTCCGCCCGATTGTAGCCGAGATAGGCGCCAGCACCCCTCGCGACCCCAAAAGGGAATAAGCGGTAGAAAATGGATGGATGGGCTATTCGACTGGTAGCACGGCGGTTCAGTTAACACTAGAAGACCCAGGATTTTTTTGCTCTACCTATAAATCCCAGAGGCCAGCCGATCGGCTGGAAGGCCCTCTGTGAACCATCATTTTGTTATGTAAACGGGGAAATCACTGGGGGACCACAGGAGGGGACATGCTGAGCATCCATCCATCCAGCCATTTTCTACCGCTTATTCCCTTTCGGGGTCGCGGGGGGCGCTGGCGCCTATCTCAGCTACAATCGGGCGGAAGGCAGGGTACACCCTGGACAAGTCGCCACCTCATCGCAGGGCCAACACAGATAGACAGACAACATTCACACTCACATTCACACACTAGGGCCAGTTTAGTGTTGCCAATCAACCTATCCCCAGGTGCATGTCTTTGGAAGTGGGAGGAAGCCGGAGTACCCGGAGGGAACCCACGCATTCACGGGGAGAACATGCAAACTCCACACAGAAAGATCCCGAGCCTGGATTTGAACCCAGGACTGCAGGAACTTCGTATTGTGAGGCAGACGCACTAACCCCTCTGCCACCGTGAAGCCTACACACAACTTCACTCAAAACACCTTGACATAAAATGGGGGAGGGGGAGAATCAGATAGGAGCTACTAACTGACTCTGTCTTTCACCAGTTTCCCAAGGTGGCAACCTGGGCAGAACATATGAGCTGAATCAAAATGTAATATATATAATATATGTAGAAGGATGTAGAACTTATCAGGACCCTCCAACACTGGGCTTCTAACATCCCCACCAGACACATTGGAAAAGTAAAAGAACAGAACCACATAAAAAAAAACACTTAAAATCGGTGGTAGCCCCACCAGTCATTTACAGAATTGCTCATCAAATTGATATCTGCACAAGATAAGGATTTATTTTATGTAACATTTTTTTCAAATACACCAGAAACGTATTTGATTTGTTTTATTTTAGAATTTGTATATTGTTTTTGCCTATTTTGCTCTTTCCCTCTATTTTCTCTTTTCCTGTCTCTCCCAGGCTCAACTCATAGATAACCCGACTGACTATTGCTGTTTGCCCATACTGTAATTTAATGTTACATTATGTCAAAGATATGATATTATATGTCTGATTTCAAAATACCAGTTACGGATTTGAGCTGTGCCAGGTTCTGTTTAACTCCTCAGGTCGCCTTTACACAGAAGACAAAAGACATTCATACCTCAATTCTCAGATGCGCTCAGAGAACGCACCCAAGCATTCTAATGACCAATGTGGCCATAATGGCTCATGTGACTGCAACCACCTCGACTAGTTTTGTGGCCGTTGACCCACCTGACTCACTGACGACTCACTAATCACTGTTTGATTACATAACAAAAGGAGGGCCTTCCAGCCGATCGGCTGACCTGTGGGTTTTATAGGTAGAAAAGCCAAATGGCTGCTCTCTGGGTCTTCTGGTGTTAAAACAAAACGAGTGATATTAAATCAAAGATTATTTATATAGCCCTGAATCACAAGTGTCTCAAAGGGCTATACAAGCCACAACGACATCATCGGCTCAGATCCCACATCAGGGCAAGAAAAATGGGATACAATGAGAAACCTTGGAGGGTACTGCCACCCCCCAACACAGGAGACCTGTGCAATGGACATCGAGTGGATCTAGTTAATAGTGTGAGAGTCCAGTCCATAGTGGGGCCAGCAGGGGATCATCTTGAGTAAAGACAAGTCAGCAGCGCAGAGACGTCACCAACTGATGCACAGATGAGTGGTCCATCCCGGGTCCCGACTTTGAACCGCTAATGCCTCATCTGTGGTCACTATTCACGTTTTTGCATCCATCCATGTTCTGACGCTTGTCCCTTTTGGGGTCACAGGGGGTCGCTGGAGCCTATCTCAGCTGCAAATTCTTAAAAACATGAGTGTCGTCATAGAGATGAACATTCACTGTTTTTTTACAGGTCCTTAAAAACAGCTCCTGTAAATCTGACAAAATAGACCAAAATCAAATGTCTACTATAGAGGACACTGGTTCTCCCGAATATACAAAATAAGACTGATAGGGAAGGGAGAAATCCGTCCTTTTTGGAAATCAGTGTTAATTTTGTTGCCGAAAAATTTTCGTCATAGTTATCGTCAACAACCTTTTTTTTCTGACTAAAACGAGACAATAACTAAATAAAAAATAATTTACGTGTTACTAAGACGATGACGAGGTGTATTGACATATTCGTCAACCAATAAAAACGAGACGAAAATGTCTGCCACAGACGAGACCCAATCGGAACTCATTTCGTTAGGAAGAGGCGGGAGGAGTTGGGAAGAGAACCAATCAGAGCGACGTGGTAAGGTAATTACGTAAACGTAGTTTGCGTTTGAGACTGACCCGGGAATGCGCTGCAGAAGACAACATGTCAACGCCCTGGGGACGAAGAGGAGAGAGGACATATGGGGAAATTTTATATTTGACGTCAAATATAACAAGACGCAGTGTAAGAAATGCAGCGCGAGGATTACGGGGAAAACACAACAAACTTGAAGCGACATTTACAGTCGAATCACGCCGAAATCCACACACATGTAAGCATTTTCCACAACATACAACTCACTCAACGTTATCCCGTTTATTACACGGCTTACTCGTCCATCCATCATCTTCCGCTTATCCGAGGTCGGGTCGCGGGGGCAACAGCCTAAGCAGGGAAACCCAGACTTCCCTCTCCCCAGCCACTTCGTCTAGCTCTTCCCGGGGGATCCCGAGGCGTTCCCAGGCCAGCCGGGAGACATAGTCTTCCCAACGTGTCCTGGGTCTTCCCCGTGGCCTCCTACCAGTTAGACGTGCCCTAAACACCTCCCTAGGGAGGCGTTCGGGTGGCATCCTGACCAGATGCCCGAACCACCTCATCTGGCTCCTCTCGATGTGGAGGAGCAGCGGCTTTACTTTGAGTTCCTCCCGGATGGCAGAGCTTCTCACCCTATCTCTAAGGGAGAGCCCCGCCACACGGCGGAGGAAACTCATTTCGGCCGCTTGTACCCGTGATCTTATCCTTTCGGTCATGACCCAAAGCTCATGACCATAGGTGAGGATGGGAACGTAGATCGACCGGTAAATTGAGAGCTTTGCCTTCCGGCTCAGCTCCTTCTTCACCACAACGGATCGGTACAACGTCCGCATTACTGAGGACGCCGCACGGATCCGCCTGTCGAACTCACGATCCACTCTTCCCTCACTCGTGAACAAGACTCCTAGGTACTTGAACTCCTCCACTTGGGGCAGGGTCTCCTCCCCAACCCGGAGATGGCACTCCACCCTTTTCCGGGCGAGAACCATGGACTCGGATTTGGAGGTGCTGATTCTCATTCCGGTCGCTTCACACTCGGCTGCGAACCGATCCAGCGAGAGCTGAAGATCCCGGTCAGATGAAGCCATCAGGACCACATCATCTGCAAAAAGCAGAGACCTCATCCTGCGGTTACCAAACCGGAACCCCTCAACGCCTTGACTGCGCCTAGAAATTCTGTCCATAAAAGTTATGAACAGAATCGGTGACAAAGGACAGCCTTGGCGGAGTCCAACCCTCACTGGAAATGTGTTCGACTTACTGCCGGCAATGCGAACCAAGCTCTGGCACTGATCGTACAGGGAGCGGACCGCCACAATAAGACAGTCCGATACCCCATACTCTCTGAGCACTCCCCACAGGACTTCCCGAGGGACACGGTCGAATGCCTTCTCCAAGTCCACAAAGCACATGTAGACTGGTTGGGCAAACTCACATGCACCCTCAAGAACCCTGCCGAGAGTATAGAGCTGGTCCACAGTTCCACGACCAGGACGAAAACCACACTGTTCCTCCTGAATCCGAGGTTTGACTATCCGACGAAGCCTCCTCTCCAGTACACCTGAATAAACCTTACCGGGAAGGCTGAGGAGTGTGATCCCACGATAGTTGGAACACACCCTCCGGTCCCCCTTCTTAAAGAGAGGAACCACCACCCCGGTCTGCCAATCCAGAGGTACCGCCCCCGATGTCCACGCGATGCTGCAAAGTCTTGTCAACCAAGACAGCCCCACAGCATCCAGAGCCTTAAGGAACTCCGGGCGGATCTCGTCCACCCCTGGGGCCTTGCCACCGAGGAGCTTTTTAACTACCTCAGCGACCTCAGCCCCAGAAATAGGAGAGTCCACCACAGATTCCCCAGGCACTGCTTCCTCATAGGAAGACGTGTTGGTGGGATTGAGGAGGTCTTCGAAGTATTCCTTCCACCTATCCACAACATCCGCAGTCGAGGTCAGCAGAACACCATCCGCACCATACACGGTGTTGATAGTGCACTGCTTCCCCTTCCTGAGGCGGCGGACGGTGGTCCAGAATCGCTTCGAAGCCGTCCGGAAGTCGTTTTCCATGGCTTCCCCGAACTCTTCCCATGTCCGAGTTTTTGCCTCCGCGACCGCTGAAGCTGCACACCGCTTGGCCTGTCGGTACCTGTCCACTGCCTCCGGAGTCCTATGAGCCAAAAGGACCCGATAGGACTCCTTCTTCAGCTTGACGGCATCCCTCACCGCTGGTGTCCACCAAGGGGTTTTAGGATTGCCGCCCCGACAGGCACCAACAACCTTGCGGCCACAGCTCCGATCTGCCGCCTCGACAATAGAGGTGCGGAACATGGTCCACTCGGACTCAATGTCCAGCACCTCCCTCGTGACATGTTCAAAGTTCTTCCGGAGGTGGGAATTGAAACTTTGTCTGACAGGAGACTCTGCCAGACGTTCCCAGCAGACCCTCACAATGCGTTTGGGCCTCCCAGGTCGGTCCGGCATCCTCCCCCACCATCGCAGCCAACTCACCACCAGGTGGTGATCGGTAGAAAGCTCCGCCCCTCTCTTCACCCGAGTGTCCAAAACATGAGGCCGCAAATCCGATGACACAACTACAAAGTCGATCATGGAACTGCGGCCTAGGGTATCCTGGTGCCAAGTGCACATATGGACACCCTTATGTTTGAACATGGTGTTTGTTATTCAAGACATGATTTTCATCAAAATACGACCTGTATCGGTGATTTTTCCGCTGTTTTGCTTTGACTTTCAGAAATTGAAGGGAAAGTTTACATATTAACCTTTAGTCGACTAAATCTACTGTAGTTTTCGTCGACTATAATCTTATGATATTTCGTCAACTAAAACTAGACTAAATCTAAAACAATTTAAATAACTAAATTATGACTAAAACTAAATTTCATTTTAGTCAAAAGACTATGACTAAAACTAAATCAAATTTTGCTGTCAAAATTAACACTGCTGGAAATGTGGCCCCCAAAACACATTTAGTTGAACATCCCTGATATACATCTCTAAAGCATTGTGAGAAGAAACGACAAGAGAGAGACGATGGGGGTGTGCATGCAGAGATAAAGTCAGGAGGTGGGCCATGTCGTGTAAAACTCGGTTACGCAACCTCTTTTCTGGCGTGGTGCATGTTTTAAAAATGGAGGAGAAAACAGCCTTGCAATTAGCGCTCGGTGTCCTGGGGGTTCTCCGTTTACCCCCAATCACGTGGCTTGGTCCCGCTCTCCTCGGCATGCTTGTTGCTAAGCAGACGATGTGACTCAGGAACACACGCCGCCATTCTCGCCGCTCCGCCTGCATGCACGCTGATGTTTCCTGGAACAAATTAAAACCCCCCAGCTTTGTTTGTCGCTTCCCCCCCGCAATTTGCTGCCCTCGTAAAACGCTGCGAGAAGACGACATGTGCCTGGAGTTTCCGTTGTATTTATTTTTTTGTCTCGCGTTCACGTTTACAGCAACTTTGGGCGGGGTCCATACACACAGGGGGGGAGGCTTCCTCTGTGGTGTTTATAGGTCTGGTTCTGTTTCCTGACTTTCAGATAAGGACCACCCACCAAGGCCTGGTTGCTCCTTATCCATTAGCACCTTGGCAAAATACAAATACATGATTTCTTTTGTTTTAACATACAATTATATGCAGCGTGCCAACCATTTGCCATAACTCGTGTCCCCTGAGGGTAAGCTTTTAACAAACACGAGCCTTTATCGTCTTCTGCTAGAGATGGCATTGAATCCCAGCCAAAACTGGACGCGTTTGCAATCTTAACCAAAAAAATCCAATGTGATATTTTTCATCCGGGTCAGGCTGTGCTTCACATTTCCACACGGCCATGGCTAATGGCGGTCACGTAAATATGAGGTATCAGTGTGATGCATTATTGAAGAGTAAAAACAGTGGAGACACAGAGACCCGGCAGCGGTGGGGTAGTATCGATTGTGACAGACCAGCGACGACATGCACACCTCTCCTAAGTGTCTGGGGCTTCTCACAAAACCCCCACAAATCAACTTTATTGCTCCTGCTTTGCAGTCTCAGTTAGCAGCCCATCAGGCAAAGCAGCTTAGCGCAGATAGCCTGCAGGCAGCCTCGCCGTGAGCTTTAACACTATCTGTCCGTCGTTCATCACCGACCCCTTAGAAACAAAAAACAAACAGAGGGAAGGAAGCATGGTGGAAAAACAATAATCGTATTGCATGCAGGGGAGAGTCGTTTGATAGATGCACTGCACGACTGCTTCTAAAATGCCCATAAAAAGTGGTACAGTACATGTCTTCTGCAAGTTTGAAAACATAGCAAAACGCCGCAGGCAGGTGCATGTAAATGAGAGGACTGCCGTGATGATAACCCGTATAGTACACGCTAGTGTTATCCCAATACCAATATTTTGGTACTGATACTGGTACCGAAATTATTTCGATACTTTTCAGTACTTTTCGATACTGTTCTAAGTTAAGAGGAACAGAAAGAGTTGCATTATTGGCTTTGTTTTAACCAAAAATGTTAGGGTACATTAAACATATCTTTTTTATTGCAAGTTTGTCCTTAAATAAAATAGTGAACATACAAGACAACTTGTCTTTTGGTAGTAGGTAAACAAACAAAGGGTCCTAATTAGTCTGCTAACATATTCAGTAACATATTGTGTCATTTATCATTCTATTATTTTTTTTAAATTATTAAGGACAAGTGGTAGAAAACTGATTATTAATGTACTTGTTCATTTACTGTTAATATCTGCTTACTTTTGTCTTTTAACATGTTCTATCTACACTTCTGTTAAAATGTAATAATCACTTATTCTTCTGTTGTTTGAGACTTTACATTATTTTTGGATGATACCACACATTTGGGTATCAATCCGATACCAAGTAGTTACAGGATCCTACATTGCTCATATTCACAGTCCTCATGTGTCCAGGGACATATTTCCTGAGTTTATAAACAAAAAATAAATTAAAAAAAACAAAAACAAAAGAAGATTATATAAGAAAATATCGACGTAATCATAGTAGTTTCGATTAGATACGATCCTATACTTAATATCACTACAGTGGATGTGATAGAGTAGGTTACTCTGGATATGAAATGCTGGTCTGATATCTTCTTAGGACAAGGACTCCGGTCAGAGAGTAAATAAATAAATAAATGGGTTGTACTTGTATAGCGCTTTTCTACCTTCAAGGTACTCAAAGCGCTTTGACACTACTTCCACATTTACCCATTTACACACACATTCACACACTGATGGACGGAGCTGCCATGCAAGGCGCTAACCAGCACCCATCAGGAGCAAGGGTAAAGTGTCTGGCTCAGGACACAACGGACGTGACGAGGTTGGTACTAGGTGGGGATTGAACCTGGGACCCTCGGGTTGCGCACAGCAACTCTTCCACTGCGCCACGCCGTCCCAGTAGGCCACAGAGAGACTTTCAGGCACTCTTTAATGGTGAAGTTGAACAAGTGGGATTTATGTTTGGGTAGGTATGTGCGCGTGCGTGTGTGGTATTTTAGTCAGGAGCGCACACAATGCTGTTTACACAATCACCCAAGAGCCCATACTACGCAGAAACGCTACAAACAGGAAATGACGTCTCAGAATGGATCACCAAATTAAGAGCACAGGAAATCTAACATCTCAAACCTGCGTCAGAATACGATAAGACTAAAACACTTTCTGACACAGCCGCCCCCAAATTTAGCTATAAATTTGAACTTCAAAGGAAAGTGTTATGTTAGTCAGTGTCATTCTCATCTTCCCAAGCCGGCAACCGCACCAGGCGTACAATGGGCCGCAGGTAAGTCTGTCCCTTGATCTTCACTTGGGCTGCTCGGACTCGGCCATCTGTACCAGGGCAGGTCTTGACTACTCTGCCGATTGACCACTGGGACCTGGGTAGTTGTGGGTCAACCACCATCACGACTTGTCCAGTGGTTAAATTGTCCGTGTCCTTATGCCACTTGGACCGCTTCTGTAGGTCAGGAAGATGGTATCGAATGAAGTTGAACCAAAAATGGTCCGCTAGTACCTGGCTGTGTCGCCACCGCCGTCTGCTCAGTAGCTCACTGGATGCATATATGGCCTGTGGAAGCGATGCATCTCGTCGTCCCATAAGCAGTAGATTTGGAGTGACTGGGTCTGGATCAGCAGCATCTGAGGAAATGTACCCAAGCGGCTTAGCGTTGAGTATCCCTTCCACTTCAACCAGTACAGTTTGCAGTACAGTTTCGGACAGTACAGTCTGCTCCCGTAGCACCACTTGGAGAGCTGCCTTTATTGACTTAATTTCTCTTTCCCAGGTTCCTCCAAAATGTGGGGAGCTTGGAGGGTTGAAGCGGAACTCGATCTTTTGTCCTGCCAGTTGTTCTTGAAGAGACGCTTCCAAGGTCTGAAAGGTTGCCTTAAGCTCAGCAGCGCCTCCTCGGAAATTAGTCCCTCTGTCGGCCAGGATTTCAAATGGCTCACCACGGCGAGCAATAAAGCGGCGTAGTGCCATTAGAAAAGCGTCAGTGTCGATGCTTTCAAGTAAGTCGAGATGCACACAGCTTGTCGTCATACACTTGAATATAATTCCCCATCGCTTCTCTGTTCGTCGACCCACCTTGATATTGTAGGGGCCAAAGCAGTCCACTCCTGTTGACCAGAATGGTGGCTTATATAGGCGTAGTCGGGCAGGGGGCAAATCAGCCATCTGAGGAGCTACAGGGCTTGCGCGCCACTTTTGACATTCCACACAGCTGTGCTGGTGCCGTTGAATGGATTCTCTTCCTCTCAGAATCCATAACCTCCTTCCCATTTCGGCGAACACTCGCTCAGGACCTGGATGAAGAAGTTGGTTGTCATACCTTTTGATGAGGAGTTTGGTGACATGGTGTTTGGGATCAAGGATGATAGGATGCATAGCATCTGGATCTAATTCCTCTGCTCTACGGAGCCGGCCTCCCACTCTCATCAGGCCAATCGCTTTATCATACTCAGGGGCGAGCATGACGAGGCGACTTTGCTTGGAGATAGGTTTGTCAGCAGAAATCATTTCCACTTCTTCAGGGAAGGACTCACTCTGTGATTGTCAAAGCAGGTGAACTTCGGCCTCCCGTGCTTTTGCAGCTGTCATGGCGGAAGTTTCCTGGTTGCTAGCCGCCCCGTGAAGACTCTCGTAAGTGGCTTTGATGAGATCGTCCCAGTTATCTATGTTGTAGATAGACATTGTGGGTGTAGTACAGGTTGTGACTCCACAAAACACCGTCTTTCGGAGTTCCTCTTCATCTTGTTCTTGAGCTTCCTTCAAATTTAGCTCCGGCCATGTGTCGGGATGCCGAAGGAGAAACTGTGGGCCTTGACCCCATTGGTTAGGTTGAGTAAGATCATGGAGGGTCTTACCACGAGTGAGGTCATCGGCGGGATTTTCATGTGTGCTGACATAGCGCCATGTTGACCGTTCCACCAACTCTTGAATTTCCGCAACTCTGGTGCCAACGAAGACCTTGTATCGGCATGAGTCCGATTTCAGCCATGTTAAGACTGTGGTTGAATCAGTCCACAATGTGATCTGCTGAGGCGAGAGTGACAGTTTGTTCATAGTGACTTTAGCTAACTGTGCTCCAGTTAGAGCTGCACATAGTTCGAGTCGAGGCATGGACAACTGTTTGCGGGGAGAGACACGTGACCTGGCCATCACAAATGCCGAGTGGATATTACCTTTGTCGTCTTCCGTACGCATATATTCCACTGCCCCATAGGCTCTCTCGGACGCATCACAAAAGATATGTGCTTGTTGGCAAGGTGTTTTTGTGTCTACGGAAGATGGTATATAACACCTGGGTATTTCTAGTTGTGGGAGGTGGACCAGCTCACTCTCCCATTGTGTCCATATTGCCAAGAGAGCTTTGGGTTGAATTTGCTCATCCCAGCCGACGCCAACTTTCCATAGGTCTTGAATGAGAATCTTGGCTCGAGTGGTAAATGGGATAAGATACCCCAGTGGGTCGTATTGTGTTGCCATAACTTTGTAGACGTTTCGTAGAGTGGGCTTGGAATACTCTACTGGTCGGTGACGGTATCCTAGGCGATCTGTGAGGCAGTTCCAACGAAGGCCCAAGGCTGGTTCTTCGGGGTCCTGCTTGGGCTGAGACAGCCAAAGTTCTGTACTCTTGGCTTTGGCCTCAGCAGGAAGGTGTGCTATTACGGTTGGATCATTACTGGACTACTGCCTTATGTTCAAATCATCCAGTGGCCAGCAGTATGCGTAGTCGATAGACTAGGATCTTTGCTTGGTCTGCAGTGGCGAGGCTGGTTAAACAATTGTCCACATAGAATGCGGTTTCAACTGTGTGCACAAGGTCTTCATACCCCGTCTTGTTGTCTTTCACATGCCTTTGGAGGGCGTATGTTGCACAGCAAGGACTACAAGTAGTTCCAAACGGCAAAACTTGCCACTCATATACGGTGGGCTCCTCTTCTCTCTTCATACTTCTCCACAGGAAACGGAGGAGGGCTTTGTCTTTTGGTAACACGCAGACTTGGTGAAACATACCTTTGATGTCACCACTGACAGCCACACTGTGTTCCCGGAAGCGAAGAAGTACCCCGAGGAGTGAAGGGCTTAGGGTTGGACCAGGCAGTAGCTGACTGTTAAGGCACTGTCTGTTATGTTGGTAGGAAGAGTTATAGACAATCCTGGCCTTACCATTGTGGTGGACCATGTGGTGCGGCAGATACCAGGACTCCTTAGAGTTGTCTTCTGTGGATGGAAGCAGAGGTTTCACATAGCCTAGCTGTTCTAATCTTTGGATTTCTTGACAGTAGGTGTCTGCCAGGGCTGGGTCTTTAGACAGACGACGCTCAGTGCTCCGTAGCTGTGGGAGCAAGGCATTCTTGGGATCCCATAGGGAGAGGGCTCTCTTTGCGCCGGAGCAGCAGCACTGCATACCTTGTCACTCGGTCGATTTCTATTTTAGTCGTGCATTGTTCTAGCAGTTCTAGGGCCTGTTGATCTTCTTTGGAGCGAGTAACAGTTTTAATGTTCACATAAGGGGATATGTCAACTTCCCACTGACGCTCAATATGGCGCTGCAGCTCAGAGTTGGGAGACATAGTGCAGTAGCAGTGGGAATATTCACCAGGAAGTTGGTTTAAGTTGGCTGGACCTTGTAATGACCATCCAAGAGGAGTACACACTGCTACAGGGCTTCCAGGTATACCAGCTCTTACTGGATGCTTGGGGATGAGTAGATGTGGGAAATCAGACCCAATGAGAAGTAATGGTTGGATTCTGTCTACCAGTGGAAGTGGAAGTCCTTGCAGATGGGAATATTTTACGCATGAGTGATTTGACAGGATAGCTGTGCTCAGAAAGACTTAACTCGTCAGCCGTGAATGCATGGGGGATTCTGTATCTTTCTTTGGGCACATGAGCTGGGGATATTTCCAATGAGACAGCAGCTCCTTGTAGATAGATCACCTCATGTCGAACAGTACGCAACGGAAGGTTCTCTGGCTCTTTAGTCAAATGTAGTTGTACAGCTGATGGAAGTATGAGTGTCCTCTCTGATCCATCATCAAGGATAGCGACGCCTTCTAAGGACTGTTCAGCATTGTACAGGCACACATGAACTAACTTTAGCATGACCTTTTTTTGGGCGGTTTGGATAGTTAACATAGATAGTGTCTGGAGTGGTGCTGACCATCAGCACCTTCTTGGCCTCTTGATGGCACCATTGTGGAGCACAGTAAGATGTTGCTGCTTACAAACTTTACAGGGCTTCCTAAGAGTGCATGCCTCAGGTGTGTGGTTCCTGCCGCATCTCCAACAGTTTCTGTCTTTGATCCATGTGGCAATTTCTGATACAGAAAGGGTTTTGAATTTGGGGCACAAGCTCAAATAATGTTCATCGGTGTCACAGTATGGACAATATGGCTTAGGGCTGGATTTAGGCTTGGCTGAATTGGTACTGTGAGCTGAAACAGGCGTTGTAGCTTGAACTTGGCTCTCTGTGTTGTAATACACATTAGATGGATGCCCTTGTGCTCTGTTGTAGTTCTTAGCTGACTTTGGCTGGTCTTGGAACATGTAGGCTGCTCTCGATGAGATTCGCTTTGCTTGAGACTTTAACTGAAGCCAGGTGGAGAAGTCTGACAGTGTGTATGTTCTGTGTGTTCCAGTTCTCAGAATACCGTTGCTCAAGCTATACTCAACAAAGCTGTCTCTAAAGTTGGCGGGCAATTTGCTGAGTAGTCTGTCGACGTGAGAGCCACATCTAAGTTCATAGCCGTTTTCACCCTCTAGGGAACGAAGCATGCCCACTAGCGCTTGGACTGACAGGGCGAAATTGTCGAATGCGTCCGAATCTCCATATCTGATTGGCGGGGAGTTTAACATGGCTCCTAACTCACTCTGCACCAGCTGTCGAGGTTGTCTATATTTATCTTGAAGTGCTTGCAGAGCGGATGTATATGGCTTGCGATCATACATATAAGCTTGTGCTAACTTTTAGGTACTTGGCAGCTTTAAATGGTCCAACAGCACTTGATACTTAACTGCTCTGTGAGGTGAGCGTGTGAATTTAGCAGGTTATCCAATGCCATTTTTAGCAGTGCAAAGTCTGACTCTTTTCCAGATGTGAATTGGGGCAGGGTAGGCCTTGGAAGTCCATATGAAGTAGCTATTAGGAGTTCCATTAGGTCGGTACCAGGTGCTGTCCCAGAGCCTAGTGGTGGTGGTGCTGTCAACGGCTGCAGTAAAGGAGGCATTGGAGGATAAGGGTGAGGCTGAAAGACTGCATTCTGCTTGATTGGCTGTTGCAGTGGGTAAACTGTGGCAGGGACTATGGTAGGAGGAGATATGTTAGCAAAAGTAGGCTGTGGCTGATACCTCAGAGTTGCGGTAGTAGAGGGCTGATTATCTGGAGGAACAAGCTGGACTTGGGGCAAAGGCGGACTGGTTGTGACGGTGGAATCAACTGTTGTGGCTGGAAGGGCTGATGGTGGAGCATTTGCTGCTGGACTAGTGTGTCGAGATCCAAGCTCATCTTGTGAGTATGGTGGTGCTCCACTTTGATCAGCTGGGGACCGCAGGTTGAACTCACATTCGCCAAGTGGCCTGAATACAACAGAACTATGTGTATCCTCCTTTAAGAAGGATGTAATTAAAGCAGCTTTCTCCAACTCCATTTCTTTTTCTACCAGTTTACGTTGCAGCATAAGACGTCTCGTAATTGCTTCTTTTGTCTTTAAGGCCATCTCCGCCTCCTCATCCAGTTTACGGCGTTGCCTTTCTTGTTCTCTCAGAAGTTCCTCGTTTTGACGGAGAGCTTCTCGGGATTGTTTGTCCAGAAGCTGGTACTGCTCATCAGCTAAGTTTTCCTCTCTTATTTGTCTGTGCACTTCTGCCAGTTCCATTTGTTTTACTCTCTCCTCCAACATTGCAGTCTGTAGGTCTGATAATCCATCAGTGATGGACCTCCTGGCTGACGAGCAGGAACTACACTGAGTCTTGGCTCTACTGCGTTGAGAGGCAGGTGATGGGCTTCGTGGAAATGATGCTCTCCTCCCAGGGTTCGGGGCTCCAATATCAACAGCTATGGTTGATATATGTTGAGATTGGTATCCAACTTCATAGTCATCAAGATGTGCTGGCAGTTGTTTCTCTCGTTGGGGTCTAGAACGTGCTGCTGGATCTGCAGAGGCTTGTTCTGACTCCATGTTGTCTTCAGATGATTATCAATCCGGCTCGAAGGACCATGTGATAGAGTAGGTTACTCTGGATATGAAATCCTGGTCTGATATCTTCTTAGGACAAGGACTCCGGTCAGAGAGTAGGCCACAGAGAGACTTTCAGGCACTCTTTAATGGTGAAGTTGAACAAGTGGGATTTATGTTTGGGTAGGTATGTGCGCGTGCGTGTGTGGTATTTTAGTCAGGAGCGCACACAATGCTGTTTACACAATCAGCCAAGAGCCCATACTACGCAGAAACGCTACAAACAGGAAATGACGTCTCAGAATAGATCGCCAAATTAAGAGCACAGGAAATCTAACATCTCAAACCTGCGTCAGAATACGATAAGACTAAAACACTTTCTGACAGTGGATGTTAGGTGTAGGTCCATCAATGGCGTTTGTTTGTTCATTTAATGTTAATATCTGCTTACATTCTCTATTACCATGTTCTATCTACACGTCTGTGGAAATGTAATAATCACTTATTCTTCTGTTGTTTGATACTTTACATTAGTTTTGGATGATACCACAAATTTGGGTAACAATCTGATACCAAGTCATTACAGGATCATACATTGGTCATATTCAAAGTCTGCATGTGTCCATTGATTGATTGATTGGCACTTTTATTAGTAGATTGCACAGTACAGTACATATTCTGTACAATTGACCACTAAATGGTAACACCCGAATAGGGTTTTCAACTTATTTAAGTCGGGGTCCACGTTAATCAATTCATTGTAAATAGGGACATATTTCCTGAGTTTATAAACATAATATACATTTTAAAAAAACAAAAGAAGATTTTGTGATGCCAAAAAATATTGACGTAATCATAGTATTATCGACCAGATACGGTCCCGTACTTAATATCATTACAGTGGATGTTAGGTGTAGATCCACCAATGGCGTTTGTTTACATTTTGATGCCGGTGAGCTACGTTGTGTAGTGAAGCATGTTTAGCTATTCCTCGTCTTGCAGGGATGATACTTACAAGAAACGTACTTTATTTGTCACCATGGAGACCAGGATTTTGGATTTAGAAGTAGCCAAAACACTGCTGACTGCGGCTGAACTTTAGCCGCTAGCTAGTTAGCCATGTCTTAAAGCACCTCTTCCTGAGGGCGTTTCAGTGTTATAACTTCACTTTAAAGCCAAAATACATCCATTCTCCCTTTGCTGTTTACACACTGTGTCTGCTTGTAAGTACTCTGTGATTGTGTGCCGCTGAACATGCTCCTCTCCTCTGCTCGTCAACCAGCAATGTCACGACGTGACGATGACGAGGACGCAGGGGGTTGGCGGACCGGTACGTTTCAGAGGCGGTATAGTACTGAATATGATTCATTAGTATCGCGGTACTATACTAATACTGGTATACCGTACAACCCTAGTACTCGCTAAATCTACTTTTAAATGAGTTTCAGTTTATTTCAAACATGCATACAATACAATGTAATGCATCACACAATTACAGTTGTTTCATCACAGCACATCCGAAAAGGAGCAGGAAGAAGCAGAGCTTACTTATTCCTACTCCTTTTCATACCATTGCAATTTTATCCAAATTCCTTGTTCTCTGTAACAGAACAGTGAACAATAAATGATAAATAAATAATATACCATAGTAAACATACAAATATTAAATACATTAATAATCTTTGTCGCAAAAAAAAGGGGAAAAAAAGGGTTCAAGATGTTCACCATAATTCTCAGTCTTAGTAAATCACACGCAACACGCCCACTAATGTTACACACAATTTTATGCATTGCACACGCTGTTTACCGTGTGGTGTTGGATCTTAGTAAATCAAGGCCATAGTGTTTATGCCAGGGGTCGGCCCAGAATACAGGCTAGTTCAAAATTGAAAAATGTAGAGGACAAAGAAGAAAAGTAATGAGAAAAACTTTGTGAAAGAGGTGGAATGAAATGTACCCCCCACTCCCCTTACACTTTGTGGCTCCCTCCCTCTTCTGGCACATTCCTCTCCCCTCAGCAGATCTGGCATGGCCCACGGGAGGCGGCGGCGACGGCAGCAGCACAGTAATCTTTTCAAAAGGGCGGATTTGAGCGGCCGCCAGGGCAGCCGGCCAACTATTTCTCATTTGGAGCTGGCCTGGAGATGACCCTCCTGTTGGAGCGCTCGCACTTATAGGAAAAACAAAAGCGCCAGCGCCGAGTAAGGGAGCACCTTGGCAACGCGGACGAGCAGAAGGAAAACAAGGGAAACCACAAGCCTGCTCTGAAGAACATCTGCACCGCCTTCCTGTGTAAAAAAAAAAAAAAGAACTTAATACTGTCTGCATGTGCCCAAGGGATGCAAGCAAAAACACGGGAGGGCTGTCTTTGGTTTTTTTCCTGGAACTGTCTGGATGCCTTCCCCCCATTTGTCCATTTCCCTCTCTGTCAAACAATTTCCTGAGCCCAACACCCCCACGGCCTCCTTGTACTCACTGCAAGCCCACCCTCAGCATGGGAGGAACCGGTCTAGATCCGTGTTATGCTTACTCAATGATGGATGGACAGGAAAACCAAGAATCTAAGTGCAGCATTCCTTGCTTTAACTGAGGAGGGGGTGGTTCCTGAGAGTCTTTGTAATCACCGCATGTTTGACAGTTGACCTCCATCCCAACTTTAGTAACAAAAGAGAGGGAAACAAGTTAAAAAAAAAAAAAAAAATTTGCTCAGTGGCTCAAAGGCTTTGTGAGTCAGACATTAAATTCCACATTCAGGGTCCACATATCGTGTCTGCGTGCGATGTTTACCGCCCTGGCTTGGCCACGGGGCCAACAAAACACTCCTGTGGCCGACTTTAGGGAGGGATCATGGGACTACAACAAAGAAACCTGCTAACCCCCCCCCCCCCCACACACAGTGAAAATAAAAAGTCATCACACATCTGCCAGATCCGCCGAGGCCTGCCTCCAATTATCCGCCCACCACGCTGGAATCCCAGGCAGGCTCTGTCCGACGGCGTTTGATGTTGCCATGCGACGTTTGACGGAGAGCAGGGTGGCTTTGAAAATCGGAGAGTGAAACCTGCCCCTGCCAAGGGTTGTCTTGAAGAAAGAAGGGATGGCGGTGGGGGTGTAAGGGGGAGGGGAGGGAGGAAGCGGGTGCTGCTGCCATTTGGGGGGAAGGGGGGACGCAGTTCGATGGAAAGCAGCTGCCGACGGGTTGAGAAACGTTACTTTAAACGTTGGAGCGAGTGTGGCGAACCAAACCTCAGCTCGGCGGTCAGCATCTCGACTGCTGGAGGATTATTTTGGAGGGATGTAACTGCAGCCCGTGTGAATATAACTATGCTGCCTTGTTTATACTTCTGTACTTGGAAACCCAGATGCAGAAGACAAAAGCATGTCTCTAAAAGTGTTTCCAAACATTTGTTCCAAGTCCATCCATCCATCCTTTTCCTACCGCTTATTTCCTTTGGGGTCACGGGGGCGCTGGTGCCTATATCAGCGACAATCGGACAAGTCGCCACCTCATCACAGGGCCTTGTTCCAAGTCTGTAAGTAGAACTAGCCTTTCCGGATATGACACATAAAACTACACGTGTCGGCACTTTCCCATTTGAATCCATACGGCGCCAATTCCCTGTACCTGGGAATCCATACCGGTACTCGAATGTACCGATTTTCTGTATTTCTGTGTGTGTTCATTCGTTAATATATGTTAAATGTTTAATATACAATATATTGCCAAACGTATTTGGCCACCTGCCTTGACTCACATATGAACTTGAAGTGCCATCTAATTCCTAACCAATAGGGTTTAATGTGATGTCGGTCCACCTTTTGCAGCTATTACAGCTTCAACTCTTCTGGGAAGGCTGGCCACAAGGTTGCAGTTTGTTTATGGAAATTTTCGACCTATCTTCCAAACGCGCATTGGTGAGGTCACACACTCATGTTGTTCGAGAAGGCATGGCTCTCAGTCTCCGTTCTTATTTATCTCAAAGGTGTTCTATCGGGTTCAGGTCAGGACTCTGTGCAGGCCAGTCAAGTTCTTCTACACCAGACTCTGTCATACATGTGGCCAGGCCAAGTGATTAGGACACCTGATTCTGATCATTTGAATGGGTAGCCAAATACTTTTGGCAATATAGTGTATATACAATTTCTTAACATTTAACAGTGACCTGATTATGATTCCTGAGTCTCATTTGCAAGTATTATATAGTAGACTTTGCATGCAGTTGCAATTCCAAGATGTTAAATGGCAGTAGTGTAAAGGCTACTGCGTTTTGCCTAGTGAGGGAGTAGTCTTTGTTATTAAATTGAATTTAGCCCTTTGTTGCACCCTAAAAAGTGTTTACAATGTAAGTATTGTATTAATTACATGCCGGCTGTTTGATTATAATGTGTATTAGGACACTTACCCACCCCCTTTTAGGACGGGTGAGTCACCAAATTCTTTATTTCTTAGGCTGTTTAAAATGATGAGAGGTGACTATAACTGACGTTTAACAATGTATTGTACATAATAGAAGGAAGAACAAAAAAACATAAATTACCAGGCCGGGGAAGAGAGTGTGGAGCTGTCAAGGGGGCAAAGCAATCTCTCTAATGGCTGACTGTCTTCCCAGGCTTCTTGTCCATTCTTAATTGAAACTATAACTTAAACTTAAGAATTTAAACCGAAACTGAAAGCAGTCTCTCTCCTCCAATGTCTGTCTTTAGGCCTGTACCTCACGACATCATTAATAATAATAAATGTGTGTGAGAATGCATAAATAACAAAGGATGCATTCATTGTGTTTATCTTCTTCTAGCAGAATGAAGGCCAATCCTAAAGTGTTCTTATTCTGCCAAAAGCAGGGAAAATATTCCCCAAACACATGTTTGGAGGTGTTGAAATCGCCATGTAAAATGGTTAATGCTAATCAATAGCTTGTCGATGAAAAATCCAGTATCAATTAGCATCAAGATAGCGCATTTTGGAAAAGTGGAGCCTTACTTTATGTTGGAGCATTTTTCTAACAGGCATACTTGCTTTGTTGGCATGGACAATTGTAACATTACCTAGAGACAGTCTGGCTAAGGCCATGTCTACACAAACAAATAATTACCACCAGAAATACGAAGGCGAGTCATCCAGATATGCCGTGTTTCTCCTTCTTCTACATGTTCAGACGCTTGTGGAATACCTTAAGAGAAAGTGATTGCAGGTTATTTTGGATACAACACTTCTTAGACTGCAAGAAAACTTTCCAATGAGAAAGCTGGGATGCTACTAAGCGAAAAACTTTGTTCATTTGTCAAAGGAGAGTCATCTCGAATGCGGGCTCCCGTGGATGTGATAAAAGAGATAGCGTGTGCATTGTATTACTTGGCCGTCGAGGAAAACGGCGAATGCTTTTGGACTGGCAAAGCAGACTATGTCAGGTATTGGATTAAGGTCCAAAGTATATAAAGTCACCAAAAACTAATGGACCTGGAAGGTGAAGGCAAAAGAGTGAGGAGTGTCCTGACCAGATATCTAGATCGCTGTTTTGATTAATGTTAAATGTTCTTTATCACACTGTTTAGGTTTCTAATAAAGATTTGATTAATTTATGATGGCTCAGGTGTGATTCACTACAATAGGGCCCTACAGCACACTGGATTTCAGTTACTTGAAATACCACAACATTGGATATTGTTAAGATAGGTTAAATTCAAGAACTTGCACATAAAGCAACACTGGAGATGACTATGACGTGTGCATTTTCCGCACATGTGTATTAGGTCGCGTTGCACCGGCGGACGCAGGAACTGTGGCATTGTTGTGTGTGGACACGGATAAGGTTAGTTAAGTTAAAGTTAAAGAACCAATGATTTTCTCACACACACACTAGTTGTGGCGAAATTATTCTCTACATTTGACCCATCACCCTTGATCACCCCCTTGGAAGTGAGGGGAGCAGTGGGCAGCATTGGGCAGCAGTGGTGGCCGCGCCCGGGAATAATTTTTGGTGATTTAAAGGTGTGAGTTACCCTGGCTAACCTTATCTGGCTTTGTGTAAACGGGGCTTAAGTGTGCTCTGAGTGCTTCTTGACTGCTTGTTTGCCTGCCTTGTGTTTAAGACACTCAGTACATGCACTAAATCAGTTAGAGTTCTGGAACAGTTCGAATCTAAATAAGCATTCTACAACCCATGGAAACATCTTTATCCAATCGTGACTGTATGTATGCGTATGTGCTTGTTTACGTGCAGTATGTGTTATGTATGCTTGTACAATGAGTGTGCGTGTGGATGTATGAATCTTGATTGTGTATGTATGTGCTGCATTTGTATGTGGGACCATTGGTACCTATGTACTGTATGTGGGTAAGTACCAATGTGTGCGCGTATGTATGTATTAAGGAATTAATATACGTATGTATGTACTGTACATATAATTGTGTGTATCTGAGCGTGTATGTGCATATGTATGTACAGTATATTTGTCTCCCAGTGTGTGCGAGAGCCAAAGTACGGCCCCAGTCACCCAGAAAGCCCAACCTAAAACAGCAGGTGTGGTGCCAAGGGAACTATGCGGGCAGGTTAGCGATCCTGACCCGGCACCCACTATCCACCAAGAACCAGCCGATCCCCCCCCCCCATCCTCCTCTTCCCCACACACAGCTACCCCCTCCCACCTAGGGACAACAACCCCCGACCCGCCTGCACCCAGACGACGGAACGAAACCGGCCATGAAGGACGGTGCGGCCGACACTCGATAAGCCAACCAACACGACAACCAACGAGAACGAAGCCGGCAAGTTCGCCAGACCCGACAACCACCGCCGCCACCCCCCGCACCAGACCCAGCAGCCACGGGCGCCCACACCACACAAAAACGGCAGCAGAAACAATGTCTGCAATACTCCACAGAACCAGCACCATATTCATTCTTGCTTCACTATACGAACGTTTTGGTTAAAGAACCAATTCAGAGATTGAGGCTCCAAAGTAATGCAATTATTAGCCATGACTGATTTGCTGTGAAATTATAAAGACATTTCTTTTACAGCGCCCTGGCATTCATTAGTCAACATTTTACATGCTTTTATTCACACAAAACAGGGACCCCATGGCTCGCAGGATTTGCCTATTGGCAAGGGCAGCACTGCAACTACTTAAGCAGGTACAGTGCTAGGTAGAGTAAGAGGGTGATACTTAAACAGGTACAGAACTGGGTACAGTAAGAGGGTGATACTTAAGCAGGTACAGTACCGGGTACAGTAAGAGGTTGACTTTTAATGTTTGATCTAAAGCAGGGGTCTCAAACTCAATTTACCTGGGGGCCACTGGACGCAGAATCTGGGTGAGGATGGGCCGCAAGAAAATACTTCTTTAAAAAAATGTTGCATACTCCTTAACATGTCAAGTTGTATAATGACGTTCCAAATCGTATCCCTTGTGCACCGCAACTTTCTCTGTGCAAGTAAGTCACGTCGGGGGGCCCCTGTGCTCAACAAAGAAATATTGCATCTCCCACTTTTCCTGGAATTGTCTTTGCTCATCACTAACTTTTCGCTTCACTGCAGATTTTGAAAAATACATGTTTTGGGTTGTGGAATATATTTGTTTTTAGCCGACGCATGGAGAATAATGTTATTTCCGCAATGTGTGTACTTCCGCTTTTCCTCTCCACAGCAACACAGCGGTCGGCGGATAACAGGATAGCGAGTGCAAAAAAGGGACGGCTCCCGGAGTGTTATCCAGCGCCATATAGAAATATATGTAATGTTCATCGTGTGAGGCAATGCTAATTAAACAATAAAAAACACATAACGGTTTGAATTGGTCCAGGTTATCGGAGACTGTTATTACTAATGGACAGGTGTCGCATTGTGACTGCAGCCAGGAAAGTAAGAAAACCCTCGTCTCCATGGCAACGTCTCTGTCGCTTTCACGCATTTGCCGCTTTTCCACTAATGCAGGGGTAGGCGACACAGAACGTTGAAAGAGCCATTTTGGACCCAAATAACACAACTCTGTCAAGCGCCATTCATATAAAACTCGCAGGCCACACGAACATTAAACTTTCATATTAAGGTGGGGGCCGCAAAATAACGTCTCGCGGGCCGCAATTGGCCCACGGGCCGCGTGTCTGAGACCCCTGATTTAAAATGTTATGGGATAAAGAAGTGGTAACTCTCAAAAAATCTAAAATTTAATTGTAAGATGGCAGATCTGACGGGCTAGTCTGTGAAGATACAGGCGGATTCTTGCCACACACTTGTGTCCTTACTGATGCTGAATGCAGCCAATAACTATAAAGCGGCATCAATTAAAGGAGGGTTTAAAGATGATGTTTCTGTTTATGGATGACATTAATTGGTGGCTGGAAGACAGGCATTAGTGCCACCTATAGGACACAGGTGATAAGACTTTCTCTCCAACACTTGCCGAATACAAAGAGTAAGAGGTTTGCTTTATGCAAAAACATTATAAAAAAGACATTGGTACAGATTCTGATAAAAGAGTACAGTAAAATGGAAAGTATACTTTTTGCTGTGACTGTCAGCTTGCATTGTGACAGAGTGGAAATAAAAGAGCGGAAGCAGACTGTGGTAAAACCCCTGAGATGAGTCATGTTTATAGGCGGGTGGTGTTGTAGTTTATTTACGTATTAATTTGTTTGTGTGCAGGATTACGCAGAAACCGCTTAACTGATTTCGTCAAGACTGTGTGAAGATTAGTCCTTGGTGCAGATCAGGACAAACATGTCTTTTCACTTTTGCTCACAGTTGGCACAGGTTTGTGCTTCTTGAGTGTCTTCTGCAACGTCTAACAATAGTAAGTGACAACAGATTAGTTTTAACTGCTTCAGACCCTAATTAGCATTTTCCAGTACAATGATTGCTGTAAAGTAAAACCATTGCGGTTTTGCTGTGAACCTCCCCAGGCAAATGAAGTCATCTTGTTGCAGTTTGTTTGGAGTCTTTTCCCTTTACAGTATCGTCACCATCATCAGGGAAGGTGACACCCAAGGCTGTCACGAGAATGACGACCTGGGTCAAAGGAAACACAACCAGTGCAGTACGAGAGCCACATTCTTTCCCACGGCGACCGGTGGAGCGAGGCAAGGTAAGCCTAAAACAAAACGACTCCCATCGCAAACTGTCAATAATACCACATTCTTCTCTGTGTTTGAGCTGAAATGAATAAACATGCCCACAGGCAGTGTCCTCGCACGGCGATGATGGCATTAACCTTCATTTACAAGTCAAAACACACAGACACACCTATTGCCTCGGTCTGTTGAAAGAGCAAACACACGCTGGCGGATAATCCACGTCACCAACAGTGACCCGAGATTCACTGGCTTTGTGCAAATGAGCGTCACATGTTGCTCAAACATTCAAACAAGCTCAGCAGGATATTCCTACTCTGTTTACCGGCACATAGACATGACGTGAGTGCCTGCAAGATACTGACAGCTATTCCAAAAATGTTTTTTTTTCTACTGATGGGAAACGGATGAAAATATGTCCCATTTGATGTTGGATCACGTGGCGTGAGAACAGCATGAATGACTTGCACAAAGCCGTACTGACGACACACACCCACTGTTGTCTGCGCTGATACATGACCGTCCTCCTCACTCTTTGTCTCGCTCCATTTAAGCTGCAGATACTGTTGCACGCTCTTTTCCGGACAACCCCCCACCCCACCCACTACCACCACCACACACACACACACACACACACACACACAAATAAAGTCACTTTGTACCCTCGGGCTGCTCAAACCGGTCACAAGGACCACGGCTCACACTGAGCTGATCTACAGACAGTCGACATGGGACTTGCGTAATGTGGAGCTTATCCCACAGCACAGCTCGGAAAACAAAGGGCTGGAGAAGCGATGTAACCAATGAGTGACGAGAGCCATAAGGACGAATAAAACCACTATGATTAAAGGCCTACTGAAATGAGATTTTCTTATTTAAACGGGGATGGCAGGTCCATTCTATGTGTCATACTTGATCATTTCGCGATATTGCCATATTTTTGCTGAAAGGATTTAGTAGAGAACATCCACGATAAAGTTTGCAACTTTTGGTCGCTAATAAAAAAGCCTTGCCTTTACCGGAAATCGCAGACGATGACGTCACAAGGGTGAGGGCTCTTCACGTCCTCACATTGTTTATAACGGTAGCCTCCAGCAGCAAGAGCTATTTGGACCGAGAAGACGACAATTTTCCCATTATTTGAGTGAGGATGAAAGATTCGTGGATGATGATATTGATAGCGAAGGACTAAAAAAATAAAATAAAAATAAAGTTAAAAAAAGGCGATTGCATTGGGAAGGATTCAGATGTTTTTAGACACATTTACTAGGATAATTCTGGGAAATCCCTTTTCTTTCTATTGTGTTGCTAGTGTTTTAGCGAGATTAAATAGTACCTGGTAGTCGGAGGGGTGTGTCCACGGGTGTCTTGACGCCAGTCTCTGAGGGAAGTCGACGGCAGCTGCATGGACGGCGCAAGCTCAGCTCATCTCCGGTAAGAGGCGACTTTTTACCACAATTTTCTCACCGAAACCTGCCGGTTGACAAGTTATCGGGAACCATGTTCGCTTGACTGCTCTGATCCATTGTAAAGCTTCACCTCCGGGAATTTTAAACAAGGAAACACCGTGTGTTTGTGTGGCTAAAGGCTAAAGCTTCCCAACTCCATCTTTCTACTTTGACTTCTCCATTATTAATTGAACAAATTGCAAAAGATTCAGCAACACAGATGTCCAAAATACTGTTTAATTGCGCGATGAAAAGAGACGACTTTTAGCCGCAAATGGTCCTGCGCTAATATGTCCCCTGCAACCCGGGACGTCATGCGCACGCGTCATCATTCCGCGACGTTTTCAACAAGAAACTCCGTGGGAAATTTAAAACTGTAATTTAGGAAACTAAACCGGCCGTGTTGGCATGTGTTGCAATGTTAATATTTCATCATTGATATATAAACTATCAGACTACGTGGTCGGTAGTAGTGGGTTTCAGTAGGCCTTTAATGCTACTTTGAAGACATGCACAGTCCTGAGAGTAACATAATGGTTGTTACAGTGATACAAAACAACTGTGACATACTGAAATGTGTACGTTTCATGTGTTTTTATGAATGGAGCAAAATTATAAACAATTGTCGCTATATGACACATAGTAGTAGTTACGTAAAGACTGCAATGAAGTAACACGTCTATGTCGATATTAGTGCCTAGGCCATACAGAGGCAAAGTGGTTAGCACGTTGGCTGTGCAGTCTCTGACACTTTAAAGGGAAACATTATCACCAGACCTACGTAAGCGTCAATATAGACCTTGATGTTGCAGAACCGATTCCCGAACTCTAAAAGGGGGAATTTGGCGATTGAGAAACGCCTTTCAATTGTTCGCTGTCGGAGCAATGACCTTTCACCCGTGACGTCGCAACAGGAAGTTATCCGCCATTTTCTCAAACACATTACACACACCAAGTCAAATCAGCTCTGTCATTTTCCCTTTTTTCGACTGTTTTCCGTACCTTGGAGACATTATGCTAATCAGACATATCAATGGTCACGGTATGCTAATCGATGCTAACATGCTATTTAGGCCAGCTGTATGTACATATTGCATCATTATGCCTCATTTGTAGCTATATTTGCATCCAGCCTTTCCTTCCACCCACATTTAATGCCAAACAAACACATACCAATCGATGGATTCAAGTTGCACCAGTTGTCAACTTGATTAGTTAGAAGGTGATCGCCGAATTCGTCCTCGTTGCCGCCGTCTGTTGTGATATGGCTCAAAGCTTCAGTTTCTTCTTTAATTCAGTTTTCGCTATCTGCCTCCACACTCCAACCATCCGTTTCAATACATGCGGAATCTGTTGAATCGCTTAAGCCGCTGAAATCCGAGTCTGAATCCGAGTTAATGTCGCTATATCTTTCTGTTCTATCCGCCATCTTTGTTTGTATTGGCATCACGCAGTGACGTCACGGGTGGATATACCGATCGTGAAAATCAGGCACTTTGAAGCTTTTTTTCAGAAAATTTTGTGATGGGTAAAATTTTGAAAAAAACTTCGAAAAATAAAAAAAGCCACTGGTAACTGATTTTTATTGGTTTTAACCCTTCTGAAATTGTGATAATGTTCCCCTTTAAGTCAGGGGTGTCACGCTTGTTTTCATTGAGGGCCACATCACAGTTAGAAGGGTGCTTATAACAGTGAATTTAAAGGAACGTTAGTGTATAATCGCCTCATGATAATATTACAAAATGACCTGTGCTTTTGATTACCGCATTTTCCGGACTAAAAACGGTCACTTTCCAACGCTAAACCATGCAGCTTATTAAACGGACTAGATAATTAATGGATTTTTCTTCGCTCACAGCAGGGGTGTCAAACATACAGCTCGCAAGCCGGTTCGGATTTTATCCGGTCCGTGGGATGAGTTTGCAAAACATAAAAATGAGCGGAAATTTTTGAATGAAAGAAACTGCTGTTTTAAATGTGTTCACTGGATGTCGCAATAGCAATTATTTATATCTTTGTCAATTATGCTACATATGTACAAAAAAATACAACACATGATGAGGGAAATGTGTAAACTACATAAATAACATCCTGTAATTTCATTTTGATATATATATATTTTTTTATCTTGATAGATTGAAAATTAACA
Source organism: Nerophis ophidion (assembly GCF_033978795.1). NCBI lineage: Eukaryota > Metazoa > Chordata > Actinopteri > Syngnathiformes > Syngnathidae > Nerophis > Nerophis ophidion. The sequence continues at coordinate 24,043,255 of NC_084619.1, forward strand.
CCAATGAGTTGGCTGATGAACATCATATAAATATTATAGTATGATGATATAATATATCAGTATATATTATATACTTCATATATAGTTTATAAATATTACATGTATGTTATATTTTATATTACTACTATGGTACATTTTTAATCTACTTTATACATTTTGTTTTCGCCCTCTTTTTGTGCCCTTGTTGGTATTATCCTTTCCAGCCTTACCCTTTCCATCCTATGTAAATGAGCTACTGTGTGGAGCAATTTCTTTTGTGGATCAATAAAGTTTGTCTGTATATATATATATATATACATACAGTATATGTATATATACATATATATAAGTCTAATTTATCACACACATATATATATATATATATATATATATATATATATACATACAGTATATGTATATATACATATATATAAGTCTAATTTATCACATATATCTATATATATATATATATATATATGTATATATATATATATATATATATATATATATATATATATATATGTATATATATATATACATACAAGTAGAAATACAAAAATACATATATATATATATATATATATATATATATATATGTATTTTTGTATTTGTACTTAGGGAGTAGATTATTAAATACACAAAGTCCTTTAGGAGTCTGGTATATGGGGGCCCAGAATTTGAGTATGCAATATCCACAGTCATTTTGTAAGTGCCATGTGGGCGACTCTCCCAGTGCCACTAGAGAAATAAATAAATATAGTGGCAAGCAAATCATGTTTGAAAGGATTTACCCAAAGGACATCAGCTGACTGTAAAGCTGCTTTTGGCCCTCCCTGTGGTCACCATAGCAACAGACATTCCAAATCTGGCCGCTGCCAGCCTCGCTCTATCACAACAACGAATCCCATTGATGCGTCTCTGGAATGTGTCGGCCTGTTCCTAAGGGAGACCTGAGGGCATTAGCGCAGCTGCTCGACAGGGGGTAAATGTACAGTGTGAGTGTTGCCTTCACGGCACTCTCGTGAATGTGAAACAGACGGGAGCTTCTGACAATATTTCAGCGAAACACACAAAAAAAAGGAAGATTTAAGAACCGTACTAGTGTACAGAATTTAAAAATTACTGCTGAATAATGTTGAAATATGTATTAGCCATGGGCACATACTGACTCCAGATAACACCGTATGCTGTCACCCCAGTCTTCAAAACATTTGAGCATCCAGCTGCAAAGTCTTAAGCAGAGCTATTCAACTGGCCAGTCCGTCTCGGGATTGTTACCATACTGGCCCGTGAGTTTGTATACTTCACTGATGAGAGTACTTGGTGAACATCGTTTTGTCCGACTAATTTAGGCGGTTCTTGAACTCACCATATTGTGGACTGTGACGCAACAGTTTGTTTACATGTAAAATCTTCCACTCCTTCTTTGTCACATTTTGTCCACCAAAAGATTTATACTGTGCGTGAATGCATAAAGGTGCGCTTTGTTGATGTTATTGACTTGTTGGACTGCTATTCAGACATATTTGGTCACTGCATGACTGCAAGCTAATTAATGCTAACATGCTATTTAGGCTACCTGTATGTACATATTGCATCATTATGCCTTATTGGTAGGTATATTTGAGCTCATTTGATATCCTTTTCTTTTACCCTCGTTGTATATAATTTAGTTTTGCATTTTTGATGACTCATTATCAATTAATGTTTATTTCCATCGACGTCCCACTGGGTTGTGAGTTTTTCCTTGCCCTTATGTGGGCTCTGAACCTCGGATGTCGTTGTGGCTTGTGCAGCCCTTTGAGACAATTGTGATTTAGAGCTATGTAAATAAACATTGATTGATTGATTGATTATTTGCATTTCAGACAGTTGTTTGTGTGCCATGTTGTTCCGCACCACAGCAAACAGTACCTAGCTTACCAAAGTTTGTAATAAATTTATTAACTTGGACACTCACATCTATACCTTTGACCATCAAAAGCCAGTCATTTCCAGGAATTATCTCACCTTCTGCGTGGCCTCTGATTTACTAAAGGTTTCTAATGTTGTAAAAATGTGTAGAATAAATATTACATTTCAACATTTTTGTCAACGAAGATTGGCTTCAGCCTGCACCACACAGTCATTTTGATAGTAGGCTAGTATAGTTTATATGGATAAACACTTACGTCAGGTGTTGCCTTCATTATAACACTTAAGTACGGCTTTTCATTTTTTGCGGCTCCAGACAGATTAGTTTTTGGTATTTTTGGTCCAATATGGCTCTTTCAACGTTTTGGGTTGCCAACCCCTGGGCTAAGGCGAGCATTCAACAAATTTAGTTGTGAACATATTTTTACTGATATTTCATAAAAATCACAAAAGTGATATTTTGACGGGAAAATGTGGATTTCCGCATTTTCACGAACATTTCACATGCTTGCATTTGGACTATTCTACTGGTGGAGTTCAGTTTAAAAAAATGTGAGAGATACATTTTTGAGGCAGATTGTTGATGACACAAGAGAATAGAAATGTGATTTGACTAGCTATTTTGCAGAATGTCCTTAAAAACAGGAAAGTGCTCCTGTAACTCTGACAAAATTAATACACCAAAATCAAATGTCTACTGTAGAAGACAATGGTTCTCAGGGATATACAAAGTATATGTAAGAATAATAGTAAAGGGTGAAGTCCAGTCCCCCGTTAGGGTTGTACGGTACACCAGTATTAGTATAATACCGTGATATTAATGAATCATATTCGGTACTATACGCCCTATGAAACCCCCAACATCTTCTTTAGTTTAAAAACAATTCATATTATGTTTATAAATGCAGGAATATGTCCCTGGACACATGAGGACTTTGATTATGACCAATGTATGATCCTGTAATGACTTGGTATCTGATTGATACTCAAATTTGTGCTATCATCCAAAACTAATGCAAAGTATCCAAACAACAGAAAAATAAGTAATTATTACATTTTAACAGAAGTGTAAATAGAACATGGTAAAATAGAAAGTTAGCATATATTAACAGTAAATGAACAAGTAGATTAATAATTAATTTTCTACAACTTGTCTTTAATAATTTTGAAAAAATAATAGAATGGAAAATGACAAAATATGTTACTGCATATGTCAGCAGCTAAATTAGGACCCTTTGTTTGTTTACTTACTACTAAAAGACAAGTTGTCTTGTATTTTCACTATTTTATTTAACGACTTAAATGCAATAAGAAACATATGTTTTATGTACCCTAAGATTTTTTGTTAAAATAAAGCCAATAATGAAATTTTTTGTGGTTCCCTTTATTGAGAAGAGTATCGAAAAGTATTAAAATAATTTTGTTATCGGGACAACACTACCCCTCTGCGTCCGTCTTAGGTTTCTGGAATTGTGGCCCCCAAAACAATTTAGTTGAATATCCCTGCTACAAAGATTTTGCTTCATTAAGATGTAATTGCTATTGTCAAACAAGTGGAAGATTCTGTGGGAAATTAATTACTTCTATGTGTAAATCAGTGTTCCAATATTCAGTCACCGTGTAAATAAAGACTCAGGGGGTTCTCGATGTCGGACAAGTAAGGCCGAGGTATTACGTACCGCACTGGCTGAGTCATAAATTAACAAGCCTAATGAGAGAAAACTTAAGCTGAGCAGGTCAGAGTCATTTTGTCTGATGACAAGTTGTGTGTGCTTACAATTAATGAAAGCTGATCTCAGGGGAATGCACTACAGCCTGCAGTGTAAGCCACGACCAGGCTGAAGTAAATATATGTCACAGGGATTTAGGTTATTCATGGTCTGTACAGTTGACTGATGACTATCTGCACGTGTGTTTAGAAATGGGACGGACTTAGAGGTCATAAAATTGGCTGCAAACTGAATATCGAGTTACTCTAATCAACTAGCTCTCGTTATTGATCTTGTTTGCCAGCTTTAGAAACGAATGGCCATGCAAAGAACAGTCTGGTCTTTGTGCGAGGCCACCCCCCCACAGAGAAACCCCTCTGCGTCCGACGTGGCGAGCTACCCAAGCGCAAAGTCACGAGCTGCCCTCTTTCCCCTTTTAAGCAGGTAAGACCAGCTGTCGCCATGGTTACCAGCCACAACGGCGCTCCATCTCAAGACGAGGCGGGGGAGGTGCATGAAGGACGTCTCAATCACGCCGGCTGCACACAGGCAATCTGTCTCTGCACACGGTTCAATTGGGATGATGTGGACAGGGCTCAGAATAGCAGCAGCAAACAGGCCTGTTGTAGCCGCCGAAGCAGCAGCAGCCATTCTGTGAGCAAATGCGTGACATATGTCATGACATACTGCATACTCTGCGTGCTGTGGTTTCCCCATACTGCTCTATTCCAGGACACAGGATTTTCTTCTGCGGATGCTTTCTATATTACTGTAAAATATGCACATGGGAATACCTGCCTACCATACTGTACATAACAACACTCGTTATGTTTACATGCGATCTGTCAAGGATTGTTGTTGACAAACCCCAAAATGCAGAGACGGAGGCAAGCATTGAATAAGGAAACATGGTTTTAATACAAAATTTTCAAACCAAACCAAACAAAGGTTACGAACAAAAAGCACGCACATGGGCGGATAACAAACTAGGCTATGTACAAACAAAAATTGAAATCAGGGAATAAAAAGTAGTAAGCTACACAAAGCGACCAAATATAGTTTACCGCTACGCTGCAACGACACGTCAAGAGCCACAATACAGAAGCGACATGCATTACAATAATCCAGCACTGACTGGAAGACAAAGCAGGTAGAAATAGGAGCGGACTGATTGAAACCAGGTGTGGCCAGGTGCCAATCAGCCGCAGCTGAGGGGGAACACAGCACTCAGGAAGAAAGACAGGAAACCAACAAAATAAGAGCGCTGACAGGAAACACTACACACATATAGAGGAAACAAAGGCAAATGCATAGGAAAAAACTAAAACATAGTCAAACTGTCAGAGGCAAGCCTGACACGGTCATGCATACTGTATATTTTTGACTGACTTTAGTGAAATGACTTGTATTTATATAGCCCTTTCTCTCCAGTGACTCAAAAGCACTTTACATTGAGAAACCCACATAGCTACATTTAAATCAGTGGGGGTGGAATCACGAGCAAGGTGGGTGAAGTGTCTTGCCGGAGGACTCAACGACAGTGACTGGGATGGCAGAAGGAGGATTTAAACCAGCAAGCCTCAAGTTTCTGGCCGGTCGCTCTACCATATGACCCATGCCAACACTGATCCCGACATTGTTTCAATGATTTTGCATTGTGCAATAAAAAAGAAAGTATGATATAATAGAACATGTCTTGACTAAACTGAAAACAACCTGATCGATTGGTGTCCCATTTCTTTTGACAACATAGTTTAAATTATTCCTGGTTAAAACCCACATTAACATGTTGTGGCTTGCCTTGCACATGCACATGCGCCACAATGTCAATTGCTATTTCTTCTGAATTTCAAATATATATTAATATATTACATATATGACTCTTGAATGCATCACAACTATCATCTCAATTCCCCCCAAAATGGATTAACTCGCTGGAATAAAAAGACAATATAACATACATCCATTAACCTGGATGCATATGCAAAAGTGCAATATATTTATCTGTACAGTAATCTCATTATTTATATCTACACCTTATTGCTTTTTTTTATCCTGCACAACCATGAGCTAATGCAACAAAATTGTGTTTTTATTTGTACAGTAAAGTTCAAATTTGAATGACAATAATAAGGAAGTCAAAGTCTAAGTCCAAGTCTATAGCCTATTATTTGTGCACGATTGACAAGTGATGCACTGAAAATGTGGTCGTCTTAAAAAGACTTTACGAACCGAAACCGGATGTTGGGATGAAATATCCACTTCCACTGACGATTGAACCAAAGCTGATGAAATAGTCACATACGGCTTGCATTGTGTTTAGACTGAAGTCACATTAAAAAAATCGGATTCCAATCAGATTCATGACTACCTCCTGATGTGGCCTGAATCTGATGCCACAAGATCAGATTTGAAGCACTTTGGAGCATTTAGAAAAAAATCTGATCCGTGTCACTTGACGGCAAAATAAATCAGATTTGGTGAGCAGTAGCGATGTCCCATAATATTGGACTGCCGATATTATTGGCCGATAAATGGTTTTAAACTATCGGTATCAGTTTCAAAAAGTAAAATTTATGACTAAAACGGTGCTGTATTGAGTGGCACACGGACGTAAGGAAAAGTACAGAGCGCCAATAAACCTTAAAGGCACTGCCTTTACATGCCGGCCCAATCACATAATATCCACGGCTTTTCACAACACATTTCGGGAGAACAGCCTTACCGTAACAAAACATAAACACAACAGAACAAATACCCAGAACCCCTTGCAGCACTAACTCTTCTGAGACGCTACAATATACATCCCCTGCTACGCCCTACCCCCACCTCAAACCCCCCCCAACTCCACCCACCTCAACCTCCTCATGCTCTCTCAAGGAGAGCATGTCCCAAATTCCAAGCTGCTGTTTTGAGGCATGTTAAAAAAAAGAATGCACTTTGTGACTTCAATAATAAATATGGCAGTGCCATCTTGGCATTTTTTTCCATAACTTGACTTGATTTATTTTGGAAAACCTTGTTACATTGTTTAATGCATCCAGCGGGGCATCACAACAAAATTAGGCGTAATAATTTGTTAATTCCACGAATGTATATATCGGTATCGGTTGATATCGGAATCTGTAATTAAGAGTTGGACAATATCAGAATATTGGATGTCGGCAAAGAAGCCACCATCGGACATCTCTAGTGTGCAGTGTAAATAGGGCCTAAGATATCATGACTGTAGTTATTTGCTAACTAACGCCGTTACACCAAAAGTCTCTGTGCTTTTTCTTTATTGAGTACGACTCCAAAATACAGCACAGCCGGGCCAATAAAGTATGTAGGAAAGACTATTTTTATCCAAAATAGGAGTCATAACAAAGCAGGAAGGTTCTGTCAAAGTGGCTCCCCGTGTTGAGATCCGCTTTTTGGATCCTCCACATATTATTGTTTATTGTTCCATTTTTATTTTCACTCTCCGTCTGATCCTATTATTTCCTGTTTAAGTCGGTCACCATGGTAGCTTATCATTTTCACCTGTTTCTCACGGCCCTGCACACCTGTCCTCACTAATCACCTGCCTTATGTAAGCCTGCATTTTTTGTTGTTCAGTCTGGGATCCAAATTTGTTTATACACAACAGTACGTCTGCTTTGCGCTTTTGCTTACATGCAAATTTCTGTATTTTTCTCGCGAGCTCTCACGCTGCCCAATTTTATTCAATCTTAGCTCTCATGCCAAATGTTTTGTTTTCCCCTTTGTGTGCCTATGTGCCAGTTTAGTTTGCTATTTGTTTATCCTAGCTTTCATGCTAGCGTCTTTTGTTTGCCTTTTCCTAGCTCCAGTATTTTTGTTCTCTAACACCTTTTGTTAAATAAATCATTAGTTCATACCTTTTGCTGTGTTAAATTTTCGACGCAATCGAACCCGGCATCACAATGCCAAACAGGCGTAACGCCCCGTCTCTCTTCGCCAACAAGAGTCTTCAAAAAAAGGAATATTTGATATTGTTTTCTGCATGCAAGGCTATACTATTCTTTATTAATGAAATATGATTTCCGTTCATATTTTTAGTTTCTGGAATAACGTAATTGGATTTACAATATTTCTCAAAGGAAATTCTGTTTTTCATACCATCCATTCAGTCTTTATCTGACCTTTCGTAACAGATGATGAATAACAACCATGGTACAATGTATTAAGATGCTGATTTGTGCTATTTAATGTCAACATTCAATTGTTTCCTATGCAGTGGGTGTTTATGCATGGATTTTGCATGTTGAATAAGAGCGGCAACGTCCACAGCATTCATATTCCCTCCATTAGCCAGTCTGCCTTCCCATCCATTCACTAACTCTGTTAGATTGTTTCCATGGCAACAGAGCGAGAAGAGCCTACTTTGAAATGTGATGCCTCCATACGAGTACAACGAATCCTATTCATATGGAGTTTTCATTGCCATCACGGCGTGTGACCAGAATTCTCATCTACCTGCATACAGCCAGGAGTTGTCGAAGAAAAAAAAGCCAATTCCGAAGACCGATCTGAAATACATAACAATATCCTGCTATGTTTTTCCAAACCTTTCAATTAGCATCTGCTAATTGGTCACACCCTGTATACATAAACAATAACACTTCTGCAGATACTCTTTTTGAAATGCAAAGTGCTTTGTCCAGAACATCAAAGACGTTTAGACAGCAACATAGTAAAATCCCCACAATGCTGATTTCATCCGCGTGATGATTCCTGCTGTGAATAACGAAACGCGGCGGTCCCCCGTCGATGAGTGTGCAGGATGAATCAAGCGCAATCTCAGCCCACTCGTCCTTGTGCATAAATTGTCATTTCTTAGCGCATTAAGGTCATTCGGCAGTAATTGTTTTGTTCTGATTCAATGACTGAATAACAACCTTGCAGCGTTGCCATGGCGTGTTTAGCACGTGTTGCTATGGCTGATGGGCCGTTTTAATTGGATTTTGTCGTTTCCTGAGAAACAAGGTATTGCTCGACAACCTTGCCAATTTGCCTCGTTTATCCATCCAATCGTTCAAACGCGCTCGGATGTTTTCATATTACCGATTCGTTTTGTGGTTGTGACAAGCGAGAGAATAGAAAGAAAAAAAAAATACAATTTAAAAGGTAACACAGGCCCCACATTGTTTAGCGTCCTGCATTGGAAGGAAGGAATAAAGGAAGGGACTTTATTGTCATTGCACAAGTGCAACAACAGTTTATTTGCAGCACAAAGCCGTTCAAAAGCAGACACACATTGTACAAGGTGACAGAGCAGGAGCGCTGAATGCGTATAGCGACCCATTTTTTCCCCATAAAAGGTGGTCAAAGGTTGTTGCGGGTGGGGAGAAGAAAAAAAATGATTCCAGACTAGGCTCCTATGAGTGGGGAGCTCAGTCTGGGGCCAGGAAAAAAATGTGTCAGCCACGCAGGCAAAAATGGAGAGGGAGGGTATGCGATCACCTTTGCCTAGAGCAGTGGTGTCCAAGCTGACGCCCGTGTCCTCAATTTGGGAGTCCAACAAGCAATCTGGCCAACAAGTGTTTATATATTAAATTCAAACTTCTGATAGGTGCTTCATTGTCACTATCTTGTGAGCAATGTGGGTGACTCAGGCCGGTGACCATGGAGTGTACTTTATAGGAACTAAGAGCAAAGCATGTACTTATATGTTCCAATTCAAACAACCTTCCCTTGTAATGGTGGGGAAAAAAAAAAAATCAACTAGCACAAAAAGTCAACAAACACGTCACACTTACCACAACCTGCTCACTGAACTTTGTGGATATCATACAAAAAAAAAAGACCAACCACCATGTGGCAGGGGCGTGGTCCACGCGTTCCCTGCGGGCGGGGTGTGTGCAGCCATCGGCCATTAAGCAGCTGACAGGTGAGTAGATGAGCTCAGCTGGAACGAGTTATCTAATCACCTGTTCCTTTATTAGCGGCGCGGGAAACCTTGAGGGAGAGAGGACACAGGCGGAGCGGAGGACACACGCGGAGCGGAGGACGATCGACTGAAAAGCCGAAGTGAAGAAATAACTAAAACGAACATTGTGGATTGCAAGTACGGGCTGAAAAGCCAAAACTGACATTTGTGTGAACAAACAGTAATTAAAAAGTGTAAACCTGCTTCGAGTGTGCTGTTCCTTCCCTGTGCTCCCAGAAGAACAAGCAGGATCTTGCTACAGTGGCACCCAACAGATCGCGAAGATGTCGGCACCAACCCCCCAGGAAGCGCTGGGCCAAGTCCTGTCGGAAGTGTCTGCGGCGAGCCGACAAAAGACCAAAGTGCTGCAGGTATTGATGGGCCGAGCGGAGACAGCGGGTGGGTCATCTGCCATGAAGCACATGGTGGAGGGGGAGGACCCACAAACTTTTTTGGAAGTCTTCGAGGCCACGGCGACCTCGAGCAAGTGGCCGGGGAAGAATGGGGCGCGCGGCTGCTGCCACTCTTGGCGGGGGAGGCGCAGCGGGCGGCGTTGAGTCTCCCAGTGTTGGCCCGCGCGCACTACATCAACCAAAGGCACGCCATCCTGGACCGAGTAGGCAGCAGCCCCGAAGACCACCGCCGACTATTCCGGGCCATGAAATTGGAGCCGGAGGGTCGGCCGTTCGTGTTCTCCCATCGACTAAGGGATGCAGCGATCAGATGGCTTCAGCCCAACGGGCAGGACCAGGAGATGCTGGAGGCAATCGTCCTGGAGCAGTTCCTTGACGGCATCCCGGCGAGAAGATCTGCGTGGGTACGGTACCACAGCCCGCCTGACGTGAAGGCAGCAGTAAAGCTGGCGGACGAGCACCTGGCGGTCCACCGAGAAACTGCGACGACATCGACATCGACCGAAAAAAAAACCCCGGGGCCCCGGCGACGTTATGGGGGGCGGGGAACAGGACATCCATCAACCAAACAAGGCCCATGACCGGACTACCGGGGGCCAACGAGCAGGTTTTTCACCCAAACAGTCAACAACACAACACACACACATCACGGGGGGGAACACGGGGCGATAATGAAATGCCTTTTCGTGTATTCTAGGGTTCCAGCGCTGCTAACAAGGGGCTTCCCTCACAGAGTGCACCTCAGGGGCCAGGGCCGGTGTGCTGGGGTTGCGGACAACCTGGACACGTACGCCGGGAGTGCGCTGTGATGGAGGTGGGGCAGGTGTTGCAGGTTGTCGGGCCTCCAGCACCCGCCCCCAATCAAGGAGATACGTACTGCGTACCAGTAAGGATACAAGGGAGTACATACCGGGCGATGGTGGATTCGGGCTGCTTGCAGTCCATGATCCACCCGAACCTGGTTCGTCCCTGGGCGTTGAGGCATGCAACACGGATAAGAATCAAGTGTGTGCATGGGGATATACAGAAATATCCAACTCTGCCAGTGGAAATTATATATGAAACCCAGGCGGCACATTTCAATCCCATGGCTGGCCATTTAGGATATGATAAAACACCTAATCGGGTCATGGTCCGATTCTATTAGCCGGGCCTCCTGGCAGACATACGCCGATGGTGCGCGGCCTGTCCGGACTGCCAGCGGGTGAACCCCGCAGCCACCCCAAAGGCGCCTTTACGCCCATTACCACTCATGGAGGTCCCATTCGAAAGAATTGGGATGGACCTCATCGGACCATTTAACCCAAGCACACGGGGATACCGCTTTGTGTTAGTTCTGGTGGATTACGCAACGCGGTATCCCGAAGCAGTGCCGCTGCGCTCCATCTCCGCCAAGAGTGTGGCGCAAGCACTCTTCACGGTCATTTCCCGCGTCGGAATCCCGAAAGACATTTTGACGGACCAGGACACGTCCTTTATGTCACGCACGATAAAGGAACTTTACGGATTACTGGGGATTAAGGCCATCCGCACCAGCGTATACCATCCACAAACGGACGGGCTGGTGGAGAGGTTTAATAAAACGCTTAAAACCATGATCCGTAAATTTATGCACGAGGACAAACAAAATTGGGATAAATGGTTGGACCCCCTAATGTTTGCGATGCGGGAGGTACCTCAGTTTTTGGGATTGGCAGCCTATTACCGCCAGTTCATTCCCCAGTTCGCGGAATGGACCAGCCCACTGACTGACCTCACCCGAAAGGGTGCTCCAGAACTGGTCCAGTGGACGGAGCAGTGCCAGCGGGCATTTGAGAAGGTAAAAGCAGAACTCTATGAGGAGCCGGTACTGCACATGCCAAATTTTGACATCCCTTTTTGTCTGCAGGCGGACGCGTCAAGCCGCGGACTGGGAGCGGTACTGTCACAGCGGGTGGAGGGCGCCGACCGCCCCGTACTATACATCAGCCGGAAGCTCTCGGACCGGGAGGCGAGGTACGGCACAGTGGAGAGGGAGTACCTCGCCATCCGGTGGGCGGTGGGGGCCCTCCGCTACTACCTGCTGGGGCGCGCCTTCAGTCTCTGCTCAGACCACAAACCGCTACAATGGCTCCACCGCATGAAAGACGCTAATGCGCGGATCACCCGGTTGTACCTGGCATTACAGCCCTACAACTTCCGGGTGGTCCACAGGCCGGGCACGCAGATGGCCAAGATGGCGGCGCCCGGACGGGCTGCGCTCTCGAGGAGCTCCTGCTAAAGATGGAACATTTGGCAGAAATACCGGACAATTCCACAAACTTTATGGCTGGCTCACATCGTGGTCACTCCGTGATCACGTACGACCGCCAGACACTTCTGGATGTGGACATGTCGGGCCGTTTTGGACCGATAGACACGTGCGTGCTAAACGTGCTAACTAGCATGGGAATACATCGGCGGCTACATCCAGCGGCCTGTGAAGCAGGGGAGTCTAGTAGCAGCGGGGGCCGTCTACGGAGCAGACGCCAGCGGTGTGATCGGAAACGCGGATGCCGAGCGGGGCTAAAAACAAAGCAGAAGGCTAATCCCCACAGAACACCACTTTCCTCCATCCTGAAGACGGATTTAGATGAAAGATGCGAGACTACTGGTCTGGGTAAGGAGTCTGTTAAATTAGAACAAGTTTTTTCTGCTTTGAGTGTTTCAGAGTTGGACATGTGTCTTACTGAGGTGGCTAACTATGATGCGTGCAGTTTATCTCCAGTACTCTGGAATGCCCTCCCGGTAACAGTTCGCGATGCCACCTCAGTAGAAGCATTTAAGTCTCACCTTAAAACTCATTTGTATACTCTAGCCTTTAAATAGACTCCCTTTTTAGACCAGTTGATCTGCTGTTTCTTTTCTTTTTCTTCTATGTCCCACTCTCCCGTGTGGAGGGGGTCCGGTCCGATCCGGTGGCCATGTACTGCTCGCCTGTGTATCGGCTGGGGACATCTCTGCGCTGCTGATCCGCCTCCGCTTGGGATGGTTTCCTGCTGGCTCCGCTGTGAACGGGACTCTCGCTGCTGTGTCTTGGATCCTCTTTGGACTGGACTCTCGCGACTGTGTTGTATCCATTGTGGATTGAACTTTCACAGTATCCTGTTAGACCCGCTCAACATCCATTGCCTTCCTCCTCTCTAAGGTTCTCATAGTCATCATTGTCACCGACGTCCCACTGGGTCATTATTGTCACCAATGTCCCACTGGGTGTGAGTTTTCCTTGCCCTTATGTGGGCCTACCGAGGATGTCGTGGTGGTTTGTGCAGCCCTTTGAGACACTAGTGATTTAGGGCTATATAAGTAAACATTGATTGATTGATTGATTGATGGCCGTGGCCGACTTCCTCTCTCGCCCAGGGGAGGGGGGGGAGTGGGCGCGGCCAGACGGGTGTCCGGCCTGAGTCTGGCGGTGGAGGCATGTGGCAGGGGCGTGGTCCACGCGTTCCCTGCGGGCGGGGTGTGTGCAGCGATCGGCCATGAAGCAGCTGACAGGTGAGTAGATGAGCTCAGCTGGAACGAGTTATCTAATCACCTGTTCCTTTATTAGCGGCGCGGGAAACCTTGAGGGAGAGAGGACACACGCGGAGCGGAGGACGATCGACTGAAAAGCCGAAGTGAAGAAATAACTAAAACGAACATTGTGTATTGCAAGTACGGGCTGAAAAGCCAAAACTGACATTTGTGTGAACAAACAGTAATTAAAAAGTGTAAACCTGCTTCGAGTGTGCTGCTCCTTCCCTGTGCTCCCATAAGAACAAGCAGGATCTTGCTACACACCATAAAAAAAATTAAAAAAAATTCCAAATGACACACATTAAAATCCATTGCAAAGCATGATGGGAAAAATGCAAAAAAAATCCTTGTTTGGCGCATTTTAGTTGCTTGATATTTTTAATTGATTATAAATCTCTACAAAGGTAAAAAAGGTAAGAGTTGAAGATATGCTCTTAATATTGAAATCAAATAATTATTAAATATATATCTATGAAATTATTATACTATGTACACATTAGGGTTGTACGGTATATCAGTATTAGTATAGTACTGTGATACTAATGAATCGTATTCGGTACTATACCGCCTATGAAAAGTACCGGTACGACCCGCCCAAAATATAAACAAACGCCATTGGTGGATTTACTCCTAACATCCACTGTAATGATATCAAGTACAGTAGCGTATGTAGTCGATACTACTATGATTAGGTCGATATTTTTGACATCAGAACATGTTATTTTTTTTCTTTTTTTAAATTTATATTGTGTTTATAAACTCAAGAAATATGTCCTTGGACACATGAGGACTTTGAATATGACCAATGTATAATCCTGTAACGACTTGGTATTGGATTGAAACCCAATTTTGTGGTATCATCAAAAACTAATCCAAAGTCTTAAACAACAGAAAAATAAGTGATTATTACATTTTAACAGAAGTGTAGATAAAACATGTTAAATGAGAAATTAAGCAGATATTAACAGTAAATGAACAAGTGGATTAATAATTCATTTTCTCACACATGTCCTTAATAATGTTGACAAAATAATAGAATGATTATGATATGTTGTGATATATTACTGCATATTTCAGCAGACTAAATTTGGACACTTTGTTTGTTTACTTACTAATAAAACACAAGTTGTCTTTTATGTTCACTATTTTATATAAGGACAAACCTGCAATAATAAACATACCGTATTTCCTTGAATTGCCGCAGGACATATAGTATGCACCTGCCTTGAATTACTGCCGGGTCAAACTCGCTTCCCAAAATAATTAGCGCATGCTTAGTATTACCGTCTGGTCAAACTCCTGACGTCACGAGTGACACTTCTCCTGTCATCATTTTCATAATGGAGGAGGCTGATTTCAATACTGGTAATTTGAAATGGCATAAAGATAAGAAGATTAAGAGCTATTCAGTAGGATTTAAGGTCCAAGCTTACATCACACTCAAATTTTTTCTGCATACCTTTGGTAAGTGCCGGAGTTAGAAGAGGTTTTAAAATAATTAGCGCATGCTTACTTTTACCGCATGCCTTTGGTAAGCGCAGGAGTGAGAAGAGGTTTTAAATTAACTAGCGCCCCGGGGGCAATTCAAGGAAATATGGTAAGTTTAATGAACCCTAAGATTTTTTGTGAAAATAAAGCCTATGATGCAATTTTGTGTGGTCCCTTTCATTTAGAAAAGTACCGAAAAGTACCAAAACGTATCGAAATAATTTTGGTACCGGTATCGGGACAACACTAGTACACACACACACACACACACACACACACATATATATATATATATATATATATACATATATATATGTATATATTAGGGCTGTGAATGTTTGGGTGTCCCACGATTCCATTCAATATCGATTCTTGGGGTCACGATTCGATAATATATCGATTTTTTTCGATTCGATTCTCGATTCAAAAACGATTTTTTTCCCGATTTAAAAGGATTCTGTATTCATTCAATACATAGGATTTCAGCAGGATCTACCCCAGTCTGCTGACATGCTACCAGAGTAGTAGATTTTTGTAAAAACCTTTTATAATTGTAAAGGACAATGTTTTATCAACTGATTGCAAAAATGTACATTTGTTTTAACTATTAAACGAACCAAAAATATGACTTTTTTTTATCTTTGTGAAAACATTGGACACAGTGTGTTGTCAAGCTTATGAGATGCGATACAAGTGTAAGCCACTGTGACAATTTTAATTTTTTTTATAAATGTCTAATGATAATGTCAATGAGGGATTTTTAATCACTGCTATGCTGAAATCATAACTAATATTGATACTGTTGTTGATGATATTAATTTTTGTTTCAATACTTTTGGTTTGTTTTGTTTCGTGTTTGTGTCTTCTCTCAAGTGCTCTGTTTATTGCAGTTGTGAATGTTGCTGGGTCAGGTTTGGTTTTGGAACTGGATTGCATTGTTATGGTATTGCTGTGTGGTGGTTTGTTGGATTGATAAAAAAAAAAAAAAAAAAAAAAAAAAAAATCGATTTAAAAAAAAATTAAAATCGATTCTCAATCGCACAACATAAACGATTCGATTCGTATTCGAATCGATTTTCCCCCACAACCCTAATATATATATATTGACTTTGCATGCAGTCAGCTTTCCGTCCCCCGCAAAATTTTCTAGCCCGATGCGGCCCCCCAGTCAAAAAGTTTAGACACCACTGGCCTAGAGACAAGAGAGAAAAACGCATTGATATTGACCTAAGAAATACAGAAATTAGAGTATGAGCGAGGAGTGAGTGCTCGTGTCCATGCAAGTCATTTCGGAAACAATGCACAGATTTTGTGTGTGACGATCAGTGCAAAGAGGAGAAACACTGTGACAACTGACACGCTATAACCATGGCTTACTGCCCTCAGGCGCTGGACACGGTCATGGACACTCCCCTCCGACCCATACACAACGACATTTAAATGTCCTTGAGTGTGTCACCAGGCCTGCAAGCACTTCTCAAGTCGATGCCTGAGTTCCTAATCGCTCTTGAGGGGGCTGGGAACAGGCAAAATCCCTGCGGAATGGGCCAAAAACTACGGCTTGGCTGCTAATACAAGGACGCTGTGCGGAGAAGTGAGGGGCTGCAGGAAGGGATGAGGAGTAGTATATGAAAGGAGGGACTGTCGAGGGTGCCGACAGCATATCAACAAGCACCTGACTGCAGGAGGTTGAGCGCTGCAGGCGTTCACTTCCTGCCGACGTGTGCTGTTTCCCAAAGAAACGGAAACTGCGCATGTTTGAAATCATGAATGTAAGGGAAAACTGATGCCCGCAAACGTGTATAAGTAAATCTATGAATACGTCTGCAGCGAACACAGCGCGTGCTGATGTCTCACGTCTCTGCACAGCTGGTGTGCGCAGAGATAAAGGGGAGAGTCTGTCTCTCCACTCTTTATCTGATAGAGGAGGTGATTGGAATATTAATGGCCTATGCAGAGCAACACGCTCTGCTCAGGCACATTATTCAGCAATTAAGAAGATCTGCTAACGGCGAAATGTGAAGAAAGTCAAACACTGCCCTAATTGCATTTTTATGAGCATCTTTACACTTTGTAAATATGTCACAGGTGGAGATTATTTTGCCCCAGTAGCAAATATAGCTCCCCGTCATGGCCTGGTTTCATCCCTCTGTCATTTATCATGTGCAGCAGCATGTTGTGCCCAACTAAAATCAATTATTCACTTGCTTGGAAACACCACTGACATCAAACAAGGGTTATTAAAGAGTAAAACCGTTAAATTAGAGACACAGTCAAGTCGCGCAAATGCCCAGGGATGACGGGCGTTCGCTTGTTTTGCTCCTTTTTTCTTGTCAACAGGGTCTGCAGACACATCCATCCAGTGCGACGAGGCAATTATGTTTGTCACGCTTACGCACTGTAAATAATTCTGTCTTCATGAGCGTGTGTGTGTGTGCGGCTGACAAGAGAATGAATGGAGACAATGGTGTCACCCACACAATGTGTCCCTTCTGCTGTTTACCATGGCAACTGCCTCCCCATCCTGCAGCATCACTGTCGCTGGGTGCGTATATGTCCATCCGTGACAGCAGGTGAGAGAACAAAGACGCTTTACCGCTCTCGCTTGGACAAAAGCCTTTCACAAACTCATTGGCAGCACTGTGTCCATGTGCAGACAGTCGGGGGATGGGGGGGGATGCTTTGGTGCAGGGCAGATATCCACTGCAGTGCTCTTTGCTGGAGCCGTGCCAGTGTCATTCAAGAGCACTATAAGCCATGTAAGCCAACATGGGAGACACTAGACCCTGACCAGCTCAAATGAATGGGATGTCAGTTCCGCTTAAAACCACACGGCCCGTCTTCTAGTTGGATGAGCTTGGACTGTGGACTCTAAACAGAGAGGACACATGCAATCCAAAGGTGAGGCGTAGTCAGACCCCATTTTGCTGAAATGTGGTTCCCCAAACAGATATACGTGTAAAACCTCAATAGGGGACCCTGTAGCCCGGAGCTATTCAACTGGCAGCCTAGGGCTAAATTCAGCCCACAACTTTTACACCATAGAAGGGGCTGGGACACACTCATTAGTAATCTTACTCTTCTATCTATCTTCTATCTATATGTAACCTACTTACAGTTTCCAATTTTGTCAAATAATATGAGACCATGTATTAATCACAAATATTATTATTCCATCCATCCATCCATCTTCTTCCGCTTATCCGAGGTTGGGTCGCGGGGGCAGCAGCCCAAGCAGGGAAGCCCAGACTTCTCTCTCCCCAGCCACTTCGTCTAGCTCCTCCCGGGAGATCCTGAGGCTTTCCCAGGCCAGCCGTGAGACATAGTCTTCCCAATGTGTCCTGGGTCTTCCCCGTGGCCTCTTACCGGTAGGACGTGCCCTGAACACCTCCCTCGAGTGGCGTTCGGGTGGCATCCTGACCAGATGCCTGAACCACCTCATCTGGCTTCTCTCGATGTGGAGGAGCAGCGGCTTTACTTTGAGTTCCTCCCGGGTGACAGAGCTATCTCTAAGGGAGAGCCCCGCCACCCGGCGGAGGAAACTCATTTCGGCCGCTTATACCCGTGATCTTGTCCTTTCGGTCATGACCCAAAGCTCATGACCATAGGTGAGGTTGGGAACGTAGATCGACCGGTAAATTGAGAGCTTTGCCTTCCGGCTCAGCTCCTTCTTCACCACAACGGATCGATACTTTACTGAAGACGCAGCACCGATCCGCCTGTCGATCTCATGATCCACTCTTCCCCCACTTGTGAACAAGACTCCTAGGCACTTGAACTCCTCAACTTGGGACAGGGTCTCCTCCCCAACCCGGAGATGGTACCCCACCCTTTTCCGGGAGAGAACCATGGACTCGGACTTGGAGGTGCTGATTCTCATTACGGTCGCTTCACACTCGGCTGCAAACCGATCCAGTGAGAGCTCAAGATCCTGGCCAGATGAAGCCATCAGGACCACATCATCTGCAAAAAGCAGAGACCTAATCCCACGGCCACCAAACCGGAACCCCTCAACGCCTTGACTGCGCCTAGGAATTCTGTCCATAAAAGTTATAAACAGAATTGGGGACAAAGGGCAGCCTTGGCGGAGTCCAACCCTCACTAGAAACGTGTCTGACTTACTGCCGGCAATGCGGACCAAGCTCTGACACTCATCGTACAGGGAGCGGACTGCCACAATAAGAGAGTCCGATACCCCATACTCTCTGAGCACTCCCCACAGGACTTCCCGAGAGACACGGTCGAATGCCTTCTCCAAGTCCACAAAGCACATGTAGACTGGTTGGGCAAACTCCCATGCACCCTCAAGAACCCTGCCGAGAGTATAGAACTGGTCCACAGTTCCACATTGTTCCTCTTGAATCCGAGGTTCGACTATCCGGCGTAGCCTCCTCTCCAGTACACCTGAATAAACCTTACCGGGAAGGCTGAGGAGTGTGATCCCACGATAGTTGGAACACACCCTCAGGTCCCCCTCCTTAAAGAGAGGGACCACCACCCCGGTCTGCCAATCCAGATGTCCACGGGATGCTGCAGAGTCTTGTCAACCAAGGCAGCCCCACAGCATCCAGAACCTTAAGGAACTCCGGGCGGTTCTCATCCACCCCTGGGGCCTTGCCACCGAGAAGCTTTTTAACTACCTCTGCAACTCAGCCCCAGAAATAGGAGAGCCCACCACAGATTCCCCAGGCACTGCTTCCGCATAGGAAGACGTGTTGGTGGGATTTAGGAGGTCTTCGAAGTATTCCTTCCACCTATCCACAACATCCACAACATTATTATTCTTTAACACATAAACATAAGGCTTAGGTCATGCTGATTAGAAAATTAAGTACTAAAATTAAGTATTAAATTAAGTATCAAACACACTGCATAAGAAGGGACTCACAAATAAAGAGTGTTCCTGTTGTATGGAGGAACTCTGACCACTGTTAAACGTGGAGAATGCATATATTTTTAAGAGTTCTTTCTTTATTCATAGTCATGTTTAAAGCAGCTAATATATTTCCATGTGTGCACTTTGTGCGTAAATCTTATGTCCGCAAGTAAACTCCGTGCCTTACCTTGGCTTCGGAATGTGTATGTACCTTATCAATATTAGAACAATGAGGCTGTATTCTTTTTTTGGGCAGGGTGGGGGCTGTTTTCGTATTTAATAAGTTGTCTCCCTGTTTGATTTTTAGACCGTGTCTAGATGATGCTATAACGCACTGTAAGGCTGGTCTCCTAAAGCATTAGTAAAACTTGATAATATTCCTATTCTTTCTTGATGGTCCTTCTTACTTAACATATATGTAATCCGAAATAATTTAGGATTGACCAGTGACTTTTATTCCCCGAGAGGAAGACTGGTCTAACACAACAAAACACATTGGCAGATCCTTGCATTGACATTTTAACCATGCTAGCGAACATAGCACACTGAGGTTCAAACTTGTAATTTACATAACTGAGGCGTTCCTCAGAGCACCCCTTTAAGTCCTCTCCGTTATGGCATGTACACATTTTGTTCTTGTGATATGATTTATGCAACAAAAATGTTGCTGTAGCTTGTTTATATCAGATGCAGCCGGTAGCCCTTTGTTCAACTTTTTTGGTTATACTACTGGTGTTCCTTTAGGTTCTATAAACCCCAAAACCAGTGAAGTTGGCATGTTGTTTGTATCGTAAATGACTAAATGATTTGCAAATCCTTTTCAACTTATATTCAATTGAATAGACTGCAAAGACACGATACTTTACGTTCGACCTGGAAAATGTTATTTTTTGCAAATATTTGCTCATTTGGAATTTGATGCCTGCAACATGTTTCAAAAAAGCTGCCACAAGTGGCAAAAAATACTGCGAAAGTTGAGGAATGCTCATCAAACACTTATTAGTAACATCCCGCAGGTGAACAGGCTAATTGGGAGCGGGTATGTGCCATGATTGGGTATAAAAGCAGCTTCAATGAAATGCTCAGTCATTCACAAACAAGGATGGGGCGAGGGTCACCACTTTGTAAAAAAATGCGTGAGCAAATTGTTGAACAGTTTAAGAACAACATTTCTCAACAAGCTATTTCAAGGAATTTAGGGATTTCACTATTTAAGGTCTGTAATATCATCAAAAAGTTAAGAGGATCTGGAGAAATGACTGCATGTAACATTGAAGGTTTTGGAGCAACATATGTTGCTATCCAAGCAACGTTATCATGGACGCCCCTGCTTATTTCAGCAAAACAATACCATGCCACGTGTTACAGCAATGTGGCTTCATGGTAAAAAAGTGCGAGTACTAGACTGGCCTGCCTGTAGTCCAGACCTGTCTACCATTGAAAATGTGTGGCGCATTATGAAGCCTAAAATACGACAATGGAGACCGCGGACTGTTGAACAACTTAAGCTGTACATCAAGCAAGAATGGGAAAGAATTCCACCTGGAAAGCTTCAAAAATCGGTCTCCTCAGTTCCCAAATGTTTACTGAGTGTTGTTAAAAGGAAAGACCATATACAAACATAACACAGTGGTAAAAATGCACCTGCGGCAACTTTTTTGTAATGTGTTGCTGCCATCAAATTCTAAGTTTCTGATTAATTGCAAAAAAAAAAATCAAGGTTCTCAATTTGAACATTAAATATCTTTTATTTGTAGTGTATTCAATTGAATATAAGTTGAAAATGATTTTCAAATCATTGTATTCTGTTTTATTTATGATTTTTCTCAATGTGCCAACTTCATTGGTTTTGGGTTTTTTATTTTAGATCCTCTCTTTTTCATCATTTTTGCAGTAGAAAAACACCAGAGTGCCGCAATAGAGATGATCTTTGATTAGAATTTTTGCAGAAAGTCCTTAAAAACAGCAGAACACTCATGGAACTTTGACTAAATAAACAGACCAAAATCAAACGTCTACTATAGAGGACGCCGGTGCTCCGGAATATACAGAAACAGGACTAATAGAGAAGGAAAAAATCCAGCCCCAGCTTTCTTGAAATGTCAATCAATCAATCAATGACTATTTATATAGCCCTAAATCGCTAGTGTCTCAAAGGGCTGCACAAACCACAACACAAACCACAACAACATCTTCGGTAGTGCCCACGTAAGGCAAGGAAAACTCCCACCAGTAGGACGTCGGTGACAATGATGACTATGAGAAACCTTGGAGAGGACCGCATATGTGAGCAACCCCAACCCCTTTTGGGGACCGAAAGCAATGGATGTCGAGCGGGTCCAACATGATACTGTGAAAGTTCAATCCATAGTGGATCCAACACAACCGCGAGAGTCCAGTCCAAAGCAGATCCAACACAGCAGCGAGAATCCCGTCCACAGTGGAGCCAACAGGAAACTATCCCAAGCGGAGGCGGATCAGCAGCGCAGAGATGTCCCCAGCCGACACACAGGCGAGCGGTCCATCATGGGTCCCGATTCTGGACAGCCAGTACTTCATCCATGGCCATCGGACCGGACCCCCTCCACAAGGGAGAGTGGGACAGAGGAGAAAAAGAAAAGGAAGGGCAGATCAACTGGTCTAAAAAGGGGGTCTGTTTAAAGGCTAGAGTATACAAATGAGTTTAAGGTGAGACTTAAATGCTTTTACTGAGGTGGCATCTCGAACTGTTACCGGGAGGGCATTCCAGAGTACTGGAACCCGAACAGAAAACGCTCTATAGCCCGCAGACTTTTTTTGTGCTTTAGGAATCACTAATAAGCCGGAGTCCTTTGAACGCAGATTTCTTGCCGGGACATATGGTACAATACAATCGGCAAGATAGGCTGGAGCTAAACCGTGTAGTATTTTATACGTAAATAGTAAAACCTTAAAGTCAGATCTTAAGTGCACAGGAAGCCAGTGCAGGTGAGCCAGTATATGCGTAATATGATCAAACTTTCTTGTTCTTGTCAAAAGTCTAGCAGCCGAAATGTTGCCCTCAAAACAATTTAGTTGAGTATCCCTTCTGTAGCCAGTGGAGATAAATAGATATATCAGATTGTCAGTACAACCTTAGCCTGACCACACATCGACTACCCTCTTTGGATGAGGTTGAAAGGTTGTTTATTTCCAGCATAGGAGCCAGGGGTGTTTCCATGGCAACCTTTCATAGAGGGTCTGACACTGGCAGCACTTGGGCGGAGCTTGGCGTCAGCCTGCGAGGCGGCAGGCACACAGGTGCCCGGGTCTGAGCAGCTGTTAGATAAAGAGTGGTTTGTCCCCCACTTGTCACCAACATGCATGTCAATCTCTTTCACTCTTTTCCCTCCTCTGTCTTCCTTTCCCCTTTTTTTGCCTTCACAGCCTTTGATCAGAGATTGAATCTGCTGGTCGAAATGACAGAAGCAGGAAGTCCTCTGAGGCCCTGCAGGGGCTGGGGGGATGCTTGGGGCGGTCCAAACTGTGCTCTGTTTTCTTGGGCCTGCGTCATTCCTGCCCTGACCTGACCTGCAATCAGTCTTGACTCTCATCATGGTCTGCACAATCACAACACACCAGGACTATTGATGACAGGGTAGGAGGTTGCAAGACTTAAATCCTGCCTGGATACCGCCTAAGGACCAATGGCATCACGTACAAGTCCATCAATTACTAAAATGACTCCCTATGCTTTCTCGGGCGAGGATTATGACGTCTGAACCGGCCTGTTCTATCCACACAGAACACAAGATTCCTCCTCCATTAAATACTCTTGGCTTGAAAATGAGTAGCTGCATCTCAAACGACGACTATCACCTTGCACAAATTGTCGTATACATGCTGGTCCTCAAGTCACTCGTCAAATAGCAAATAAAAACCATGCAAGTATCCATTTTTTCTATTCATCCAGTTTCTACCGCTTGTCCCTTTTAGGGTTGCAGGGAGTGCTGGAGCCTATCTCAGCTGCATTCGGGCGGAAGGCGGCGTACACCCTGGACAAGTCGTCACCTCATCGCAGGGCCAACACAAATAAACAGACAACATTCACACTCACTGTAATGCTTGGCTGGCATGGTGATGCGGGTTCGTTCTTTCGTGGATACAGTCGGGCTCGGACACAGCGTGGAGGTAAGAAATACTGACTTATTCATAAATAAAACAGACTAAGAAACAGAAAAAACTTGCACTAGGCACAAAAAGCAAAACAAAAACTACTAGCATGGGAGCTAGAGGAAAACAAAGGCATAGCGCGAAAGCTAGCAAGTGAAAACATGGGAATCAGAGTCGTTACTGTTGCGAAAAATAAACTGCGTGTAACACAAACTAGGAAGCGAGAACGAGAGAACAAAGAAGGCAGGCTTACAGGCCTACTGAAATTAGATTTTCTTGGATAGCAGGTCCATTCTATGTGTCATATTTGATCATTTCGCAATATTGCCATATTTTTGCTGAAAGGATTTAGTGGAGAACATCCACGATAAAGTTCGCAACTTTTGGTCGCCAACAGAAAAGCCCTGCCTATACCGGAAGTCGCAGACGATGACGTCACCCGTTGATGGCTCCTCACAACCTCACATTGATTTTAATGGGAGCCTCCAACAAAAAGAGCTATTCGGACCGAGAAAACGATAATTTCCCCATTAATTTGAGCGAGGAAGAAAGATTTGTGTTTGAGGATATTGATAGCGACGGACTAGGAAAAAAAAAAAACGCGATTGCATTGGGACGGATTCAGATGTTTTTAGACACATTTACTAGGATAATTCTGGGAAATCCCTTATATTTCTATTGTGTTGCTAGTGTTTTAGTGAGTTTAATAGTATCTGATGGTCGGAGGGGTTTGTCCACGGGTATCTTGAGGCCAGTGTCTGATGGAAGTCGACGGCAGCTGTATGGACGGCACAAGCTCACCTGATCTCCGGTAAGTGGCGACATTTTACCACAATTTTCTCACCGAAAACTGCTGGTTGACATTCGGTCGGGATCCATGTTCGCTTGACCGCTCCGATCCAGAGGAAAGCTTCACCTCCGGGAATTTTAAACAAGGAATCACCGTGTGTTTGTGTGACTAAAGGCTAAAGCTTCCCAACTCCATCTTTGTACTTTGACTTCTCCATTATTAAATGAACAAATTGCAAAAGATTCAGCAACACAGATGTAGAAAAAAAAAGTGTATAATTATGCGGTTAAAGCAGACGACTTTTAGCTGTGTGTGTGGGCAGCGCTGACATTTCCTAACAGTCCGTGATGTCACGCGTACACGTCATCATTCCGCGACGTTTTCTACAAGAAACTCCCGGGAAATTTAAAATTACAATTTAGTAAACTAAAAAGGCCGTATTGACATGTGTTGCAATTTTAATATTTCATCATTGATATATAAACTATCAGACTGCGTGGTCGGTAGTAGTGGGTTTCAGTAGGCCTTTAAATACAGACAGTTATTAGCAAAAACAGGTGTGTGTCTGGAAACCGCGGCAGGTGAAAATAATAAGTTACTATGGAAACAGAACAGACCAGGAACTAAGGAAATCATACACGAACAGAAAATGATACAAAAACGGAACAAACTAGAATATGATATGATCCGGGCAGCGGATTTGTAAATCATTGTATTCCGTTTATATTTACATCTCACACAATTTCCCAACTCATATGGAAACGGGGTTTGGAGATTGCACCCTGGGCGCTCGCCTGCATTGCCCATAGCAAAATCCGGCCCTGATGCACATGCAGAAAGTATGTTATAAAGGTGACCGTGGAGCACAATGTACACCAAAGCATATCCAATTCCTATTATATAGATCACAAGGAAGTGTTTTTTTTATTAAGGAGTCATATCACAATTTTTTTTTTCTACATTTTAAACACCTCCTTGTGGTCTACATTGATTGATTGATTGATACTTTTATTAGTAGATTGCACAGTTCAGTACGTATTTCATAAAATTGACCACTAAATGGTAACACCCGGATAAGTTTTTCAACTTGTTTAAGTCGGGGTCCACGTTAATCAATTACATGATATGTAATGGTGCTTCATGGGTGAAAAATTTGCATAGATTTTCTTTTACAGACCTATTTTCAAGCCACCGTTTAGTTTCCCTCTAAGATTGTTCGCTTTGAGAGGCGGAGTTTTGGATAAAAATTAACCTCTCCTCTTCACACCCCATCACGCTGAGTGCCCATTCTGCCCAGCTCAGTAGATATTTTCAGTAGTTTTTTAGCTTTCTTGCTTTTATTGTGCACTATGGACATCGGTGACCGCCACACGCCCTCTGTTTTGAGTGACTTTTACCACAACACAACATAAAAAATGATTTAGCGAGATCAGTGGCTCAATGTGTTTTGTTGATGTCTCAAAGGAAGGAGGCGAAGATACGGGGGACAGAAGAGAGGAAAGAAGCCTGGCTGATGTACAGGTCTGGAACTATAGGCTGGCTAAGGTTAAACTTCTAGTCTGTAACTTTCTAATGCTAGACCCTGGACGTATACAAGTGTATATTGACAATAAAAGTGTTGCGATCTGTGACTCAGATCTTCACATGTTTATTTTTCCATCTTTGTTTCATTCTCTTCTGACCCACTTACTTCCTGTTTAGTCCGTTACCATGGTTACACATTGATTTCACCTGCTCCTCGTTTTCTACACACCTGGTTCTCCTTGATTTCTCCCTATATAAGCTTTCCTCTTTTCTTTGTTCAGTCTCGGATCCTAATTTGCCCACGCGCAACAGTGACGACTCTCGACCTTCATCTTTGTATGTATATTCTCGCTAGCTTTTACGCTAAGCCATTTGTTTATTCCAGCTCACATGCTGAGGAATTGTTTTTCTGTTTTTGGTTTGCCTTCTCTTTACAGCAGTGTTTTTGTTTCTAGCCTTTTATTATTTAATAAATCCATTTATAACTTACCTTGTTGTGTTCATCGCTTCGACGCATCCCCGGAAGAACCAATCCGGCATTACAATGCCACACAAGCGTCACAGTAGGATCCGAGCATCAAAATGTTTTTCCGCGTCGAAACCACGGGAGGAACCCTTCGACTTGGGTTTGTGGTTGGAGCTCGTGGCTTGGGAGCAGGAAAGACTTGACTGTGGGCCTGAAGTCCCCTCCGAAGCCGTTCGCGCTGCCCCGAAGAGGCGGGGGGTCCAGTGGAGAGGTTCCCCGCACGGCAGTAATTATCCAGCACCACTTCATCCTTCCTACGAACACAGCAAAATTCACCCCGACCAGGATTCACCTTCCACTACCGGTAATCCAGCTTGTTTTTTTTCCCCTGACTCTAGCAGTCACGACATTTGGGGTACGCCCACCGGTGACGCAACACCGCCCCCTGTTGTTGACATTTTTTCAGAAGATTTTTATATTGTGGACAGTACTTTTCATTCCCAACCTTTTTCGAATACCAATAACATTTATGATAAAATACGTAATTATCAGGATATTTTTTCTCATTATTCTAGTCAACCTCAGTCACCTAGTTTTTCTTCTACCCCACCATTTAAACCTCTTTCACCGCCCAAGTATAGTGTTTTTTCGCCTTCTAATAATTGTGTACAAGTTAGAGGGGAGGAGTCTGCCCGCCTCCAAACCTCCCACCACCCTCCCTTATGGTCAGTCCCTGACCACAGGGAACGGGTCTGGGATTCCCGTCTGGAGGGGGGGGCTATGGCCTATAGCTGTGTTGCGGAGGTAGCGCAGACGCTACCATTTCTTAAAACTGTCAAACCGCAACCTCCTATGAGGCCACCCTTACCTGTTTTTCGGCCCGTTAAACCGCTAGCTCCTCGTAGACCTCCTCCACCTGTGTTTCCCCCGGCCAAGTCTCAACGGCCTGGTAGACCTCCTCCACCTGTTTTTCCCCCGGCCAAGTCTCAACGGCCTTGTAGACCTCCTCCACCTGTGTTTCCCCCGGTCAAATCACAACGACCAAGTAGACCTCCTCCACCGGTGTTCAGACTCGCGAGGTCATTACCTCAAGCACATCCTCCACCACCGGTGTTCTGCATTTCTCCCAGTTTGGTTCTCACACCAGCACTTAACTGTAGTCTGGTTCTCGCACCAGAAACTGATGTTTCTAGCCTGGTTCTCAAGCCAGCACTAGACTCCCACCTGGTT
The DNA here is from genome assembly GCF_033978795.1 of Nerophis ophidion. Taxonomy (NCBI): domain Eukaryota; kingdom Metazoa; phylum Chordata; class Actinopteri; order Syngnathiformes; family Syngnathidae; genus Nerophis; species Nerophis ophidion. The sequence continues at coordinate 24,071,244 of NC_084619.1, forward strand.
CTCACACCAGCCTCCGACCCAGAACTGGTTCTCATACCAGTTACAGACTTTAGCCTGGAGCCCACTCCAGTACCAGCTCCAGAGCTGGAGCCTACTCCAGTACCAGCTCCACGCCGCCAAGCGCCGGTACCAGCTCCGCGCCGCCAAGCACCGCCGACGACGGGGCTGGAGCCCACACCAGCGTCGACGACGGGGCTGGAGCCCACACCAGCGTCAACGACGGGGCTGGAACCTTCACCTGTGTCGACAGGGCTGGAGCCCACTCCAGTGCCAGCTCCTCGACAAGCGCCGGTACCAGCTCCACGCCGCCAAGCACTGCCGACGAAGAAGCTGGAGCCCACACCGGCGCCGACGATGAGGCTGGAGCTCACACCAGTCACGACTCCTGCGGCTCCCAGGCCGCCTCCGACGACTCCTGCGGCTCCCAGGCCGCCTCCGACGACTCCTGCGGCTCCCAGGCCGCCTCCGACGACTCCTGCGGCTCCCAGGCCGCCTCCGACGACTCCTGCGGCTCCCAGGCCGCCTCCGACGACTCCTGCGGCTCCCAGGCCGCCTCCGACGACTCCTGCGGCTCCCAGGCCGCCTCCGACGACTCCTGCGGCTGCAGCACCCGCATCATCCTCGCCAGCTGCACTCGGGCCTGCTTTGGCTGCAGTCCCCGCACCCTCGTCTGCTGCTTCCAAGCCTGCTGGGATTTCGGTGCTGAGGCGTCGTCCACCACGTCGACCACGGGCGTGGCCTCTGCGAGGTCATCCTCCTCGCCAGACACTCCCTCCTCCATGTCGGCCACGGATGTGGCCGTGCCCGGGTCGTCCGCCTCGCCGGGCACCTCATCCTGCGAGGCGGCCACTAATGTGGCCTTTTCGAGGTCGCCCGCCAAAACTTGTTCGGCAGCGGCGTTCCATCCGCCGCCGCCACTTGACTTGTCCTCGGTGGATTCGGGGACACACGACTTGGCGACCCTCCACCGTGGCCTCCCTCCGCCCTCCCTTCGTTTGTGGACTCTGTTTTTGGGGAGGGGGTTCAAGTTGTTTCTTATTTGTTTTTGTTTTCTTTGAGACATCTGGAATCTGTCTTTTTGGGGGGGGGAATACTGTTGCGATCTGTGACTCAGATCTTCACATGTTTATTTTTCCATCTTTGTTTCATTCTCTTCTGACCCACTTACTTCCTGTTTAGTCCGTTACCATGGTTACACATTGATTTCACCTGCTCCTCGTTTTCTACACACCTGGTTCTCCTTGATTTCTCCCTATATAAGCTTTCCTCTTTTCTTTGTTCAGTCTCGGATCCTAATTTGCCCACGCGCAACAGTGACGACTCTCGACCTTCATCTTTGTATGTATATTCTCGCTAGCTTTTACGCTAAGCCATTTGTTTATTCCAGCTCACATGCTGAGGAATTGTTTTTCTGTTTTTGGTTTGCCTTCTCTTTACAGCAGTGTTTTTGTTTCTAGCCTTTTATTATTTAATAAATCCATTTATAACTTACCTTGTTGTGTTCATCGCTTCGACGCATCCCCGGAAGAACCAATCCGGCATTACAATGCCACACAAGCGTCACAAAAAGGCTTTTATCTTATATCTTTGCTATCTTTTATCCCCCCTGCACAGCTGCTTCGAGTTGTAAAAAGTGAAAGCTCAAAGCTATAAACTAAGCTACGAGCTACCAGCTATATCGCAAATGTAATAACAGGTTATATAACTTACTTGTCCATTCCCAAACATAGTAAGCACTGATCCAATTAAAGTAGTTTTTAGGAATATCCTTTTTCATTTTGCCATTTTGTCTTACATTAGAAGGCTAAGGTAGCTACACAACAAAACGAGCTAACATTGCTAACGTATAATTCACACATCCACTACTGTTAGGACTTACAGTTGTGTCGTCTCCTCCATTGCCATAAATAGTGGTCACCTAGCCAACCCTTAAAAGTAGTTTATTGGAAAATCGATCTTCACACCGGCGCAGGTTTCTGAAGTGCTCTGCACACACGGAGAGAGGCTTCTTTCAAGTTGAAGGTACATTACTACAAATCATAAAAGTTAAGAATAAGGCACTTTCTTACTTCCAAGAAGGCTGAAAGTTTTTGAAGTGAGTTGTGCTGGCGAAAGAAAAAAACAACAGGACATTAAATAAATGCTCGAACATTATATAAAATGGCGGACTCACGTAATGAGATTAGCCTTGATCATATATATAGCCAAACATTAAATACATCCATTTAATAACTCAAATAATACAAATAAGGCAACAACATACATACAAATATATATATATATATATATATATATATATATATATGTATATATATATATATATATATATATATATATATATATATATATATATATATATATATATATATATATATATATTAACCGAGGGTGAGAATACAATAAGTTAAAGTACTTGAAAATTTAGATACTACTGTATTTATAATTATGTAATACAACTCTTTCAAGATTAAAACATTGTTTTTCTATTCATTTCAGGTGCAATATTGTTGATGCATTTTTGGGTTTTTCTCACTAACAATGTTTTAAGTTGGCCAAGAAATTAATAATTATGGTTTTAAGTGTTAGGAGTGTTCCGAAAAAATAAATTCCCAATCCCAATCTCAATTGTTATTTATTTTGATTCCAAGTCGATTCATAATTTCCAAGAATGTATTTTTTTTTTTTTTTTTTTAAAGAATAAATCTTTAAAAAACATCTCTGCTTCAATCACTGCCCGTGAATGTTAAATGTTAGCAGCCAAGAAGCGCTTTTGTAACCCGATTTCCAAAAGGTTTTAATATCATTTTTATATCAAATGATATACTACGAGAACTGGTTTGAGTCAGATATTGTCTCGAATGGGGAATCGATTCTGAATTGGGTCGTTATCCCTAGAATAGGAATCAAATCAAATCACGAGTTGTTAAAAGAGTTGCGTCCCCATTAAGTGTGTATGTCGGTGTATCCTTGTGTTCAGCATAAGCTATCTACCTGGTATTTTCTGTGAGCCACTTCAACAGTTCACACTTTTCTGACAATATTTTGGGTCATTTGGAACGTTTGTCCTGTTTTCCAGGTTACTGATATAATATTGGGTTTAGTTGGGTTGAGGAGGGATTGTCAAACTCACAATTAAGATACAAAAATGATTATTCTTGTCATGTGCTCCAGGGTGGAATATTTTCACATGCAACAATTTCATGGGGTGGTCTCTCAAAGCAGTGTTTTTCAACCACTGTGCCGTGGCACACTAGTGGGCCGTGAGATACAGTCTGGTGTGCCGTGGGAGACTATGTAATTTCCCCTATTTGGGGAAAAAATATTTTTTGCAAACCAGTAATTATAGTGTGCAAATAATGTGTTGTTGTTGAGTGCTGTCTCAAGCTCGGCAGAGTAACCATGTAATACTCTTCCAGTAGGTGGCAGCCGGTAGCTAATTGCTTTGTAGATGTTGGAAACAGCGGGTTGCAGTGTGCAGGTAAAATGGTATTTAATGCTTAAACCAAAACAAAAGGTGAGTGCCCCTAAGAAAAGGCTTTGAAGCTTAGGGAAGGCTATGCAGAATGAAACTAAAACTGAACTGGCTACGAAGTAAAGAAAAACAGAATACTGGACGACAGCAAAGACTTACAGTGGAGCAAAGACGTCGTCCACAAAGTACATCCGAACATGACATGACAATCAACAATGTCCCCACAAAGAAGGATAGCAACAACTTAAACACCGTATTTCCTTGAATTGCCGCAAGGCATATAGTATGCGCCTGCCTTGAATTACTGCCGGGTCAAACTCGCTTCCCAAAATAATTAGCGCATGCTTAGTATTACCGCCTGGTCAAACTTGTGACGTCACGAGTGAAACTTCCCCTGTCATCATTTTTGAAATGGAGGAGGCTGATTTCAATACCGGTAATTTGAAATCGCATAAAGGGAAGAAGATTAAGAGCTATTCAGTAGGATTTAAGGTCCAAACTTACATCACACTCAAAATTTTACTGCATACCTTTGGTATGTGCCGGAGTGAGAAGAGGTTTTAAAATAATTAGCGCATGCTTACCTTTACCACATGCCTATGGTAAGCGCAGGAGTGAGAAGAGGTTTTAAATTAATTAGCGCCCCGGCGGCAATTCAAGGAAATACGCTATACTTGATTGCTAAAATAAAGCAGATGCTGGAAATAGCGCTCAAAGGAAGACATGAAACTGCTACAGGAAAACACCAACAACACAGGAAAGGCCACAGAAATAGGAGCGGAAGACAAGAACTAAAACACTACACAGAGGAAAACTGCAAAAAAATCCAAAGAAGTCACATCATGATGTGAGAGCACACCTACTTTGAGACAAAGTATAGTGATGCATGGTTAGTTAGGGTTTAAAGTTATATCCAACAACTACGACAACGACTTTTTACTGCTGCTGAGTTTAATTTTTTCATGATTTCTGCAGGTGGTGTGCGTCCGGATTTTTTCAATGAAAAAAATTTGCCTTGGCTGAAAAAAGGTTGAAGAACACCGTCTCAAAGCACCATAAATTCATTTCTGTTGATATCATCTGGTGTAGGTATGACAGCCGAACACGGCGCGGCTTGTGTACGTGCCGTGCACGTTTCGGCCAGCTGGCAGCCGGGTAGCGGGTCCATCAGCGTGCCATGTGGGCGGAGCTTACACCCGAGAAGCCTGAGCTCTCCCATGACTCCCTGCCCGCCTTCCCGTGTTGATCCTGTTCATCGGGTTCAATTACAACACACACTCTTTCACCATTCTGTTTGATATGGCTCGCTGCCAGGAAAAATAGTCAAAAGGTTTTCCAAGAAAGCGGCCCCGGTGGACACGGAGGCCCGAATGATGACATGTCACGTTAACAAAGCAAGGCCCTCATGAAGTCGCAACTCAGCAGAAAGTCCAACAGTGAGCACGAGCGCCACTCACATGCGCTTGGACCGATACGGCAGCAGATGATGGGAGATGAAACACCTGAATAAATGAGCGTTGGGCGGGAAATCCGAGTAAGCCTCAAATAACTCTGGCAGCAAAGTCTCTGTTTCCCTCGCCTTCCTCGGAGAGGGTAAAGTTCACTTGAGCTCTTCTCAAATCCCACCGAATATCTTTGGAGCCTTTTCAAAATAAGCACAAGCTATGACTCCTCCAGCACAGCAATTCTAAAAGTGTATCTTTCCATGTAAAGACATCTCTGGGCTTCCAGCAACACACACACACACACACACACACACACACACACACACACACACACACACAAACAGTTGTGGCCAAGTTTCTTGTCTTCTTTTTTTTTTTTTTCCAAAGCAGCAATTTTAAACTCGTGCAATTAGGTTCCTGTACTGTGAGTGTGCAATAACGTCTTCGGACTGCTGAGCGATCACAGGCCTTTCAGAAGTGGAGAAGGTATGTGGCTTTGGACGGCCCGTGCTTTTCCACTGCACTAAATGCTATCGCAGTTAACTTCCAATTCTGGCACCAGCTGGAAAACAAGACATCGCTGCCAGAGACTGTTTATTATTATTGCAGAGAGCTTTTACCCAAAATGGCGATTCAGCTACTGTGGCGTCCATGTTGTTGACCTGGTTGCATAGTGACTAAGTAAGAACGTGGCAGACCAGAGGGTGAGAGCATGCACACACATACATGTACTATATACGAGGCATCGCCATGGCGACACTTATTTATTGCACATTCATGTCATCATGCTATTTGCTATGTTTTCCGACATACACAGAGCAGTCCTGCCCCTACTCTGCTCAAGACACACACAAAAAATGCATACTGAAATAAGTTTTTTCATGTAAGAAATATTTTGATAATATATTTCTTCTGGATCGGTTCGCAGCCGAGTGTGAATCGACCAGAATGAAAATCAGCACCTCCAAGTCCGAGTTCATGGTTCTCTCCCGGAAAAGGGTGGAGTGCCATCTCCGGGTTGGGGAGGAGACCCTGCCCCAAGTGTAGGAGTTCAAGTACCTAGGAGTCTTGTTCATGAGTGGGGGAAGAGTGGATCGTGAGTTCGACAGGCGGATCAATGCGGCGTCTTCAGTAATGCGGACACTGTATCGATTTGTTGTGGTGAAGAAGGAGCTGAGCCGGAAGGCAAAGCTCTCAATTTACCGGTCGATTTACGTTCCCATCCTCACCTATGGTCATGAACTTTGGGTCATGACCGAAAGGATAAGATCATGGCTACAAGCGGCCGAAATGAGTTTCCTCCGCCGGGTGGCGGGGCTCTCCCTTAGAGATAGGGTGAGAAGCTCTGTCATCCGGGAGGAACTCAAAGTAAAGCCACTGCTCCTCCACATTGAGAGGAGCCAGATGAGGTGGTTCGGGCATCTGGTCAGGATGCCACCCGAACGTCTCCCGAGGGAGGTGTTTAGGGCACGTCCGACCGGTAGGAGGCCACGGGGAAGACTCAGGACAGGTTGGGAAGACTATGTCTCCCGGTTGGCCTGGGAACTTATGAAGATGGATGGATGGATGGATGGTATTCTTTGTGTAACGAAACACATATTAAACATTTTTTAAAGAACACCAAAACGAATCAGTTGAATTAGTTTTTTTGGAATGGTGCCTTCCGTTTACAATCTTCATGTATGACATGAAGACATGTAAGACATATTTTTTGATGCATTCTAATTCGTAAATAAACTCAATAAAAATATGCTTACAATAGAGTCAATGGGAGGTCCTCTATTCCGTCCATAAACCCTTCTAAATAAACCTCCAAAAACCTCCAACAATACTCCATTTTAGTGTTGTGCCAATACCAATATTTTGTTACCGGCACCGGTACCAAAATGTATTTCGATACTTTTCAGTACTTTCCGAAAATAAAGGGAACTACAAAAAATGGTTTTATTTAAACAAAAAATCTTAGGGTACATTAAACATATGTTTCTTATTGCAAGTTTGTCCTTAAATAAAATAGTGAACACGTCAGTGAACACTTGTGTTTCAGTAGAAAGTAAGCAAACGAAGGCCACTAATTTAGTCTGCTGATGTATGCAGTAACAAATTGTGTCATTTCTCATTCTATTATTTTGTCAACATTATGAAGGACAAGTGGTAGAAAATAAATAATTAATCTACTTGTTCATTTACTGTTAACATCTGCTAACTTTCTCTTTTAACATGTTGTATCTACAATTCTGTTAGGGGACCCGTACATTTTAGAGGTGGTATAGTTAGTATCGCGGTACTATACCAACACCGGTATACCGTACAACCATATTCCAGTTACATTTTGTGACTGGAATATTAACCAGATATTAGCGATATTGTAATTTATAGCAGCGTCGTGACAACAGAGAGTTAACTGTGGCTATGTTGACATCATCGGCTGGTGAGCTGCTTTCTCGACTTGGTGCTGGTAAAGGTTTATTCTAAATCTTAAATAATGCCTCCCCTTTGAGCACGTAATCCAACAAGTTGGTCAACCATGACATCCAATATACACCCAGAAATGGCGATAAAGATGTAAAAAGACGCTTGGTTCCACCCCCCTTTTTTCTTAGTGAGGATTCTGAGTCATTTTTCCACGTGAGAGCAAACATTGTACAGTAAGTGATGTTTTATAATGTTTGTTATCCAGCATGATGTCAGCATTAGTAGTAATCAGTGATTGAAAGGCAAAACGCGAACATTGTGATGAGTTTTTGAAATCAATGTGCCACTGTATGCTAAAAATAAGCAATATACATAAATATTACACTTTATGACAAATGTTACTACATTACACAGGTGCATACAGCATGTATATAAAGCCTTAATGAAAGTGTTTGGATGTTTTATAGGCAGAATAGAGTGACTCTTATAGGGCCCATTATAAGCTGATTTTTGCTCGCATTTGTTTACTATTTAGAATGTATATATATATATATATATATATATATATATATATATATATATATATATATATATATATATACATATATATATGTATATATATATTTGTGTGTGTGTGTGTGTGTTTGTGTGTGTGTGCGTGTGTGTGTGTGTGTGTGTGTGTGTGTGTGTGTGTGTGTGTGCTTGTCTTTCTTTTTGATGACCTCTAGCAGCTATAAAATGATAAAATGATGTTGCGGAAAAGACAATATGTAATTTTTTTTTTTTTTTAACTTTTTTTTTTACTTATGTTCATGTTTTAGTCCATATACATATATATATATATATCAATCAATCAATGTTTACTTATATAGCCCTAAATCACTAGTGTCTCAAAGGGCTGCACAAACCACCACGACATCCTCGGTAGGCCCACATAAGGGCAAGGAAAACTCACACCCAGTGGGACATCGGTGACAATAATGACCCAGTGGGACGTCGGTGACAATAATGACTATGAGAACCTTAGAGAGGAGGAAAGCAATGGATGTCGAGCGGGTCTAACATGATACTGTGAAAGTTCAATCCACAATGGATCCAACACAGTCGCGAGAGTCCAGTCCAAAGCGGATCCAACACAGCAGCGAGAGTCCCGTTCACAGCGGAGCCAGCAGGAAACCATCCCAAGCGGAGGCGGATCAGCAGCGCAGAGATGTCCCCAGCCGATACACAGGCAAGCAGTACATGGCCACCGGATCGGACCGGACCCCCTCCACAAGGGGAGAGTGGGACATAGAAGAAAAAGAAAAGAAACAGCAGATCAACTGGTCTAAAAAGGGAGTCTATTTAAAGGCTAGAGTATACAAATGAGTTTTAAGGTGAGACTTAAATGCTTCTACTGAGGTGGCATCTCGAACTGTTACCGGGAGGGCATTCCAGAGTACTGGAGCCCGAACGGAAAACGCTCTATAGCCCGCAGACTTTTTTTGGGCTTTGGGAATCACTAACAAGCCGGAGTCCTTTGAACGCAGATTTCTTGCCGGGACATATGGTACAATACAATCGGCAAGATAGGATGGAGCTAGACCGTGTAGTATTTTATACGTAAGTAGTAAAACCTTAAAGTCACATCTTAAGTGCACAGGAAGCCAGTGCAGGTGAGCCAGTACAGGCGTAATGTGATCAAACTTTCTTGTTCTTGTCAAAAGTCTAGCAGCCGCATTTTGTACCAACTGTAATCTTTTAATGCTAGACATGGGGAGACCCGAAAATAATACGTTACAGTAGTCGAGGCGAGACGTAACAAACGCATGGATAATGATCTCAGCGTCTTTAGTGGACAGAATTGAGCGAATTTTAGCGATATTACGGAGATGAAAGAAGGCCGTTTTAGTAACGCTTTTAATGTGTGCCTCAAAGGAGAGAGTTGGGTCGAAGATAATACCCAGATTCTTTACCGTGTCGCCTTGTTTAATTGTTTGGTTGTCAAATGTTAGAGTTGTATTATTAAATAGAGTTCTGTGTCTAGCAGGACCGATAATCAGCATTTCCGTTTTTTTGGCGTTGAGTTGTAAAAAGTTAGCGGACATCCATTGTTTAATTTCATTAAGACAAGCCTCCAGCTGACTACAATCCGGCGTGTTGGTCAGCTTTAGGGGCATGTAGAGTTGGGTGTCATCAGCATAACAGTGAAAGCTAACACCGTATTTGCGTATGATGTCACCTAGCGGCAGCATGTAGATGCTGAAGAGTGCAGGGCCAAGGACCGAACCCTGGGGAACTCCACACGTCACATTGTTATGGGAGACACACTGCATCCTATCAGTAAGATAAGAGTTAAACCAAGACAGGGCTAAGTCTGACATACCAATTCGTGTTTTGATACGTTCTAATAAAATATTATGATCGACGGTATCGAAAGCAGCGCTAAGATCGAGGAGCAGCAACATAGATGACTCATCAGAATCCATCGTTAGCAATAGATCATTAGTCATTTTTGCGAGGGCTGTCTCCGTGGAGTGATTTGCTCTGAAACCGGATTGAAAGGTTTCACATAGATTGTTAGACGCTAAGTGTTCATTTAACTGCTCCGCAACAATTTTTTCAAGGATTTTTGAAATAAAGGGAAGGTGAGACACTGGTCGGTAGTTTACCATGAGGTCAGGATCGAGGTTAGGTCTTTTAAGAAGAGGATGAATAACCGCTTTTTTGAATGCTAGGGGAACAGTGCCCGAGGAGAGTGATAAGTTTATAATATTTAGCACTGATGGACCTAATAATACAAAGAGCTCCTTGATCAGTTTCCCAGGAAGAGGGTCAAGTAAGCATGTTGTCTGTTTTATTCCATTTACACGTTGTAACAATTCCTCTAATGTTATTTCCTCAAAACGAGAGAAACTATTTTGGACGGCAGTATCCGCCGTATATACCATCGTATCAGTGTTAATAGAACCCCGTTGTAGCTGGGACGCATTGTCTTTAATCTCCTTTCTAATGACTTCAATTTTCTTACTAAAGAATTGCATAAAGTCATCAGCTGAGTGGGTTGAGCTACTGGAAGGGGTCCCTTGTTGGGTTAGCGATGCTACCGTACTAAACAAAAATTTAGGATCGTTTTTATTACGGTGGATGAGATTTGAGTAATATTTAGCTTTAGCTGAGGTAAGCATGCGTTTATAAGTTATTAAACCATCACTCCATGCTTGATGGTGCACCTCAAGTTTAGTCGTGCGCCATTTGCGTTCCAGCTTTCTGCATAATAATTTCTGAGCTCTAGTTTCTTCTGTAAACCACGGGGTGCGCTTTTTTGGAGCCTTTTTTAACTTTAGCGGTGCTATGTTATCAATGGTTTCGCGCAGGGTGTCGTTAAAGTTGTTAGTGAGGTTATCAATAGAGCCCACATACTTTGGGAATGGTGCCATAACCGAGGGCAGTAGGTCAGCAAGAGTTGTCGTTGTGGCCGTATTAATGTTGCGGCTGCTATAGCAGTTATTATTATTATTAGTTTGACGAACATGCGTCTGAACCTCGATTTTTATAAGGTAATGATCGGACAATACTTTAGTATACGGGAGTATCGTAACTTTGGAGACGGTGATACCCCTGACAAGCACTAGGTCTATCGTATTACCGTTGCGATGCATGGGTTCATTTATTATTTGTGTGAGACCACAGCTATCAATTACAGTCTGGAGCGCTACGCACGGTGGGTCCGATGGGGTATTCATATGGATATTAAAGTCCCCCATTATGATTATATTATCGGCGTGTGTCACAAGATCAGCAACGAACTCTGAGAATTCATTGATAAAGTCCGAATAGGGCCCTGGGGGGCGGTAGATAACAGCCAGGTGTAGAGGCAGCGGTGTGACAGACTTCATAGTAAGCACCTCAAACGATTTATATTTATTATTTATGTTAGGACTAAGGTTAAAGTTTTCGTTGTATATTAGTGCGACCCCCCCACCCCTTTTAAGCGGACGGGCAATATGCGCATGTGTAAAGTTAGGAGGACATGCCTCATTTAGCGCAAAAAAGTCATTTGGTTTAAGCCAGGTTTCGCTGAGACTGATGACGTTAAGATTGTTGTCTCTGATAATATCATTAACTAATAACGTTTTGGGAGACAATGATCTTATGTTTAAAAAACCTATATTATAGGTAGTGGGCTGTTTTCCATCCATCTATCCATCATCTTCTTCCGCTTATCCGAGGTCGGGTCGCGGGGGCAGCAGCCTTAGCAGGGAAGCCCAGACTTTCCTCTTCCCAGCCACTTTGTGTAGCTCTTCCCGGGGGATCCCGAGGCGTTCCCAGGCCAGCCGGGAGACGTAGTCTTCCCAACGTGTCCTGGGTCTTCCCTGTGGCCTCCTACCGTTTGGACGTGCCCTAAACACCTCCCTAGGGAGATGTTCGGCTGGCATCCTGACCAAATGCCCGAACCACCTCATACGGCTCCTCTCAATGTGGAGGAACAGCGGCTTTACGTCGAGTTCCTCCCGGATGACAGAGCTTCTCACCCTATATATATATATAAATATATATATATATATATATATATATATATATATACATATATATATATACACATATAAATATATGTATACATGTATATATATATATGTATATATATATATATATATATATATATATATATATATATATATATATATATATATATATATACACATACACAAATCTATAAAGTATGTGAAAATTCGAGTCCTACCTTGTTTACACACAATAAAGATAAAAAATTATGTTTATCTGCGATCAATTTTGAGTTAACTATGATCAATGTGATGAATCGCAATTAAATATTTTAATCGTTAGACAGCCCTAAAAAAACAAAACAAAAGTCAAGAACAGAGTTTTGCATTCAGCCCAGTAAATAATCGATTCCGAGTGCAGCAAGAACCACAATGCAATGCGTTTTCATGTCACACTTTCAAGTACTATGCAGGTCAACGTTTTGGAAAAGTTACCAAAAAAACGCCTTTTATTTTATTTTTTTAAATGGGTCAAATGTTGACGACATGCCTGCGTCAGCCATGACACAGCATTTTCCAAATGTTCTCATGCATGCAAGAATAAGCAGAGATACACGTTCATCCCCTGCTGTGGTTCAGCGTTTCCACCGTGGAGCACGTTGAGATTTGCTTGTGTTTTTAGACAAATCCTCTGTGCAGACTAAACCCCCCCCCCCCCCCCCCCCCCTCCCCACACACTCCATGCTAGAAAAAAACAACTCTGACCCAGTTAGTGCATCCTGCTTTAAAAAAAAAAACAGGCATCAAAGCAGAGGAAAGAAAAAAGTGAAATAGAAGCACAAGCCCACGAATGGGTTAACATTGGACTCATTGCTTTCATTTCCTCTTCTGTTCCATCTGAACAAACAAGGCGGGTGACCTGACAGAGCACAGAGGGGTGGGATGGGGTTGGGCGGTGGTGGGGGGTTGGCGTGGGGGTTGCTGTGACTGGAATAAAACCACAGAGAAGGGGGGAGGAGACCGAGGACCACCACGGGATGAAGCCTGCAGGCTGCTGTGCTGTGCTGGCGAAAAGCCCCCATGTTGACATTTCACCACAACAACAATTCTGAGAAATGCTCGCCGTCTGTGTTCCAGCTCCGGCACCCTTAACGTTTTCATCATCAGCTGACCTCTGTTCTTCCCTAATCTCATTCTCCCCTTCCTCACGTTCGCTCCCCTGCTTGAATACTAAAAAAACGTTATCGTGCATGACTGAAAAGGCAGGAAAGTGCAGACCAAACAAAAAGGAAGGCGGTGTAAACACGCCGCGTGGATAATGAAGACGTGTGGGTTGGGACGTGTTGCAGACTGGACCAGAAGCACTGGAGACATGAGTCATGGCAAGAAACCTCCCAGGGGGCTCATTTGTGCCGTCTATAAATGGAAATAGCAGAAAAACAGCGGCTTCCCTCGCCCACCCAGCACTGGGTTATGCCTTATTAGAGCGTGATGGCTTACGACAGCGACTGCCTTCTTTAGCCTCCGCCTGAACTTAACAATCTTTTGTTTTTTTGCCTGACCTGGCAGCCAAAAAAGGGAAGCGGTGCATATTAAGTTGCCTTGTGAAAAAAAAAAAAAAAAAAAAAATGGTTTGAGGAAACTAAAAACAGGTTATGTGCTTTAAGCTGAAAGTTGAGGACGATGAAATGTTTGACTTCAATCTGCTGAAATGTTGATGGATGACATTCATTTTCGCCAAGCGGTTTAGTTTGGGTCCAATCAGGCTTTCAGTGTGACTTGCATGCGACTATGTAACCAGACTCTGCCTGGACTGTATCCGAAAATAAGCCACACATGGCACAAATTATGTCCGTCAAAATTGTCATCTCCAACAGGCTGACTGATGTCGACATTCCCGAAGTCAAACCAAAGACAACCGTTAAGTCCTTCCAGAAATTTACCATGTTGCGATTTTTGGGTGTGATAATAGATGATAAAATTATCTGGAAGTCTCATATAAAAAAATACGCAACATAAGATGACAAGAAATATTTCAACAATGAACAAAGCAAAATATGTTTTGGACCAGAAATTACTTCATATTGTCTACTGCTCCTTAGTGTTAATTATATCTTAGTTATTGTGCAGAAATATGGGGAAATATCTACAAATGTATAGTTAATTCACTAACTTTGTTACAAAAAAGATCAGGTCGACTCATACATAAATGTTGGATATAAAGAACATAATAATCACGTTATTTATCCATCCATCCATCCATTTCCTATCGCTTATTCCCTTTGGGGTCGCTGGTTCCTATCTCAGCTACAATTGGGCGGAAGGTGGTGTACACCCTGCACAAGTCGCCACCTCATCACAGGGCCAACACAGATAGACAGACAACATTCACAAGCACATTCCCACACTAGGGCCAATTTAGTGTTGCCAATCAACCTATCCCCAGGTGCATGTCTTTGAAAGTAAGAAGAAGACGGAGTACCCAGAAGGAACCCACGCATTCACGGGGAGAATATGCAAACTCAACACAGAATGATCCCGAGCTCGGGATTGAACCTAGGACTACTCAGGACCTTTGTATTGTGAGGCAGATGCACTAACCCCTCCACCGTACTGCCATTGCACAATATAGTTTAATTTATTACAAGCAGTAAGAAAACATAAATGCCTGACTCACCTATCATGGAGGGAATTAGCAAATTTGGCGTCAGATGAAAAAATATTCTCCGCCTTCAATCGTCTCCATCTTTCAAAGGCACCCCGGATACTTATCCTTGTTTTGTTTCCGGCTTTGTCTTGAATAAGTTGACAATCGTAACGATGCATTTTAGATTTACTAAGGTCTGACATGTTTAGTAACTTTACCAGTGGCAGTAGCTATAGACGAAGGTGGCGGAATGCGTAAATGGCAACCTGGATGTGACACACTCACAGACTTTCTAATTGGAGGGCGGGGGCATCGAAGTGAAAACCATAACAATATTTCGGGGCTGTAAATCTAATTTTGAAATGAGCATATTCCGGCTGAACTACTGAAATCAGTTATAATGGTATTCACAAAGAACGTAATATATTAATGCCTTTTGACATATCAGGGACATTTAATGACTTCACGTGAAATTATTACATAGGGCACATTTTAAATGTTTTTCTTCTAGAATCTTTTTCTGTAGACCCACCCAGCGCTGAGTGGGACCCAGTGGCACCACACCACCTGTTCCCGCCCTCCCACACACACACACACACCTTGCACCTCCCCTGCCCACCTGCTTCCAAGGTGAGGAGACACACCCTGCCCACCAAGTCCTGCCTGCAGGAGCGGAGCTGGTCTGCAGGCGGGCACGGATGCAGACGGCACTGCGGCATGCTGGGTCACAGCATCTCGTTTGCAGGGGGAAAGGAGTGCCCGGCGTCGCTGTGGGCCTTTTCTTTAACCGCTTTCTGGAAAATTCCCTGCCGGGTCATGTTTGCGCACCTTTTTTTTCTCCACCTGTCGTCACAGCGCTGCTTTTATGTGCGGGCTTCATTGTAGCGCCCGTCCCTCGAGGCAGTGAAGACTTTGTCTCAGTGGCGTAAAAGCTAAAGAGGTAAAGTGAAAGAGGTTGTTTTAAGTGCTTTAAGGCCCTGGGCTGATTTTTATTTTTTTTTGTACTGTAAAGTTGGATTAAGATGAACAGAAGGGGGGTGCAGGTGAGGGGGCGGGGCTTTTTGCTGAGGGCCACCCCTGTGTTTGTTGTCGGGGTGGTTGTTTTGGTCGTTATACTGTTTGCTTACATGGAGATGATGCTGATGTTCCCTTGGTGAATGGTATCAGCCTGCACAGCTGTGTTGTCAGTGGCTGCAGCATTGTTGTCGCCGTGAACATAAATAAATGCCACTGTTAGCCTCACACGCTGTCGGCGGCACAGCTGTGTACTCATGTTGCTTTGAATGTATCCTGCTAAATAGATGTTTCATCCAGTTGAATGTTGTTTGTTCCTCAAATAAATCATGTTAAAATATTAGCGCTGTCAAATGATGAATTATCGAAATCAGATCAATCACAGTTTTGAATTTGGATTAATCACATGTTACTACTCCCTTTAATAATTTAAATCAGCGTTTTTTTAACCAACCCGAGCACCCTCTAAAAACATCTGTTTCTCAGCTGTGATCTGTATGGGCCGCAGAGGTAATCAGCTGTAATACACTTGTTTTACCACATGTGGCAGTAATGACAATGTCAAACTAACAGAAGAAGTCTGGAGCTAAAAGCATGGAGAGGTTTCAAAAAATGTGATTTTTATTATATTTTCATTTCCACTTCAATTTTATTGAGAGTTTATTTAAGAAAACACATATTGATTATTGTTTAGTTGGAATTTATTCATTTAGCACTGCTAAAATGAATAAAGCTTGGATGATTCCTTAAGGGGGAACATAAAGCTTGGATGATTACTTAAAGGGTAACATCACAATTTCAGAAGGGTTAAAACCAATAAAAATCACTTCCCAGTGGCCTATTTTATTTTTCTAAGTTTTTTTCAAAATTGTACCCATCATGGAATATCCCGAAAAAAGGCTTTAAAGTGCCTGATTTTCGCTATCTGTAAATCCACCCGTCCATTTTCCTGTGACGTCACTGCGTGACGCCAATACAAACAAACATGGCGGATAGAACAGAAAGATATCGCGACATTAGCTCGGATTCAGACTCGGATTTCAGCGGCTTAAGCGATTCAACAGATTATGTATGTCTTGAAATGGATGGTTGGAGTGTGGAGGCAGATAGGGAAAACGAAACTGAAGAAGAAACTAAAGCTACTAAGTGAACAGCTATTGAAGCTATTCGCTCAATAACTATAGCTATAGCTATAGCTATTGAAGCTATTCGGCGATCGCCTTATTACCAACGATTGCATCTTTTGACCTATGGAGTAACTCAAATCCGTCGATTGGTAAGTGTTTGTTTGGCATTAAATGTGGGTGGAGGGAAAGGCTGGATGCAAATATAGCTACAAATGTACATACAGCTAGCCTAAATAGCATGTTAGCATCGATTTGCCAGCTAACATACCTGTTGGAGTCTCCTCACCATCTTTTAACTGACATATGCGTTGACCTGATCACTAATATACCAACCCATGCCACCGAGGTAAAAGAGTATCCATCCATCCATTTTCTACCGCTTATTCCCTTTTGGGGTCACGGGGGGCGCTGGCGCCTATCCCAGCTACAATCGGGCGGAAGGCAAGTTACACCCTGGACAAGTCGCCACCTCATCACAGGGCCAACACAGATAGACGGACAACATTCACACTCACATTCACACACTAGGGTAAAAGAGTATGTACAGTCAAAATAAATTCTCTGATTAATTGGTGTATTTACATGATTAATGCGATATTGTTTTGTGATTAATCACGAGTTAAGTCTTTATTTTTGAAAGCCTTTAAGCTCCCATATTGCATGCATGTATTTAATATCTTTATTCTTTGCATCATAATCTAAAGTTATAATCATTTTTTTCATCAATATCTTCACTGTCATTTATTTTTGTCAGTATGCTATGTATACGATATTTATAGCTTGAGATATAGCATGAGTAGCGAGCAGAAATGGACAAAGAAAAGTGTATTGATTGGCAAGTTTAACTTCAAAGCACTAGCAGGTCGCTCTTTCGACAGAACCTAAGTTATTTTTATCTACTGTTGCTTTGAGTTGAGTTTTCACCAAAGTAAGTGGAGCCACTTCTTTGCTGCGAGCTGATGCAAAGAGCACTCCTCCTCGACAAATCTTTAATCTTGCAAGCGATTGATACCGAGGAAGACGATGGGCTGCTGGAAACGGTTGCATGCTTTGACTCTTATGAGGACTGAGGAGGCACTTTGCCAACGCGTTTACACACTCGGCTGAGCTAGACGGTGTTGCCGCACTGCAGGTAATTTTTTTATTGTCATTAGAAGGAGGTTTGTTTTAAAGGAGCTTGTGTCACAAGCAGTGTGTGAGATAATATGTATGGGAGATAATGTGTGTGTGAAAGTTTTTCTGTACTTGTGTACCTATCCAAAAGGGGTCCTCTGCATCCAATTGGGGACATAATTTAGTTTCCCTGTTAACATCACGTAAAAAAAAAACTTCTGGTAATTTTTTTAACCTTAACCAAAAGGGGACCTAAATGTATAATAATATTAAAAAATATTTTTAGCAGTGCCAGCAGTGAGCATGTGTAAGACACTATGTTAGTTTGTGTATGTCTCTAAAGGAGCGATCAGGTCCAGTTTGTGAACCATATTGTTTAATAAACAGTGTTACTGTTTAGTAACCATTGTTATTGTTTAATAAACAAACATTTGCACAAAAGCAAACAAATGTTTCAGTCACATGTAGATAGTGATGAAAACGAAACACACACACACACACACACAAACACACACACACACACACACACACACACACACACACACACACACACACACACATATATTTTATGTACATATATCGTATTTCCTTGAATTGCCGCCGGGGCGCTAATTAATTTAAAACCTCTTTTCACTCCTGCGCTTACCAAAGGCATGCGGTAAAAGTAAGCATGCGCTAATTATTTTAAAACATCTTCTCACTCCGGTACTTACCAAAGGTATGCAGTAAAAAATTGAGTGTGATGTAAGCTTGGACCTTAAATCCTACTGAATAGCTCTTAATCGTCTTCAAATTACCGGTATTGAAATCAGCCTCCTCCATTTTGAAAATGATGACAGGGGAAGTGTCACTCGTGACGTCACGAGTTTGACCAGGCGGTAATACTAAGCATGCGGTAATTATTTTGGGACGCGAGTTTGACCCGGCAGTAATTCAAGGCAGGCGCATACTATATGTCCTGCGGCAATTCAAGGAAATACGGTATATATACATATGTACATATACACGTATATACACACACACACATATATATGTATAAATATATATATATATATATATATATATATATATATATATATATATATATATACATATATATATATATATACACACACACACACACACACACACATTATATACATATATGTATGCAATATATATAGTCAAGGTTTCTGTGGTGTATCCTTAATACACTGCTCAATACCAGGTTGGAGCAGAATATACGTTAAGTCAGGAAGAAACACAAAGGCTATATCATTCCTACAAGCTGGTTTCATAAGTATACCTGTTTCTTTATAAAATATAGCCTCTTTGTTTTTTCCTAACCTAACGTATACATGCATTATATGTATATATATGTATATATATATATATATATATATATATATGACAGGGGCGGTATAGCTCGGTTGGTAGAGTGGCCGTCCCAGCAACTTGAGGGTTCCAGGTTCCATCCCCGCTTCCGCCATCCTAGTCACTGCCGCTGTGTCCTTGGGCAAGACACTTTACCCACCTGCTCCCAGTGCCACCCACACTGGTTTAAATGTAACTTAGATATTGGTTTTCACTATGTAAAGCGCTTTGAGTCACTAGAGAAAAAGCGCTTTATAAATATAATTCACTCATATATATATATATATATATATATATATATATATATATATATATTCCATCTAATAATATATGATGACATTTTGGAGGAAAGTTTATTTAAATAATGCCACAGAATCCTTATTGACCAGAAAGGAAAAATACTTTTGTATGTTGACTTGCTCATGGAAAGCCTTTGGTTTAATTTTTGGAGAGTGGTATAGTCCAAGTTCCACACTTGCCAAGTAAAAGACAAAAATCATATAAAAAAAAAACAGATTGGTAAGGTCTCATCAGAAAAGCAAAACTTTCCTTTGTTTGCTCTCTTTGGCGGGCAAAGTTGAAAAACGGAAACGGTGCTTGTGACATTTAATTACTTCCACATTCTACCCAGGGTCAACTCACCCATGCACGCAAGAACGCACACACAATGAACTATGTTGTTTGTTTTGTATATGATACAGCTGAACGCTCCTCGTAATAAATAATGTGCTCGTAATAAATAATGTGCTCATAAGTTTTAAGTGAGTGTCCAGCAGCGTTATGAGATGCTATTTCAGCACGTTGCAAAAGGCCGCATGGCAACTTATTCTTACACATGAACTGATCTCACCGCCGCCTTGGCTTGGTATCCCAGCAGGCCTATGGCCCGCATGACAACAGGAGGCATGTTTTCTTCCACAACATAGCAACAACGCCCAAAGCCAGCGCCAAGGCTTGACAGTCTAAACATGTTACTGGCCCAGGTGAAGGGAACGTTACACAAATATTCCAAAATGCTAGACGGATGTCCAGATACCAAACACCGCCTGCAAACCACTGAGGGATACAGTTCAGTTTGGATGTGTCACGACACAGAGTTGAACCTGCATTTCTTCTGTGGCTGGAGCTGCATGCGCCTCTACTAACAGTGCGCCAAGAGAGGCCTCTGCTGACAGCGGACTCAGACTCGCCCTCACTCGTGCTGAGTGCAGCACGCCCAAGCAGCAACAAGCCTGCAGCCTGTCAAGAATCAACACACCTGTTGAGTTGATGAGAGTGAGCAGCATAAAATCCAGCAGACCCGAGGAACCTTTGCTAGAACGTCGCTATCTTCTCATGACTCCCCTGTCTTCCGTGATCGTACCTGGCCTCTCGACATCCATCCGGATTCCTAACTGCCTTCCTCGATCCACGACCTCCCTACTCAGACCCAGACCACGCTGCCTCGCTCCTGTCCCCGACATCTTGCCTGCTCACAAACTCCCTCTTCGCCTTGCCCCTCTGGATTTGACGAAGGATACAATCAACACTCACAGACAACAAACCCTGGTAACATTTACATCATTAATATTACACATAGTCATCACTCATTCACTTAGAGTAGCATACATACGCCATGTAATCATCAAAGGTTTAAATAAACCTTGTGAACCGCAGTTGTGCCCTGGTTGTCGCCTTCTTCGCTCCTCTGTACATAACAGGATGGCGCCTATCAGTGGAATGTAACCATGGGCCAGGGACGTCATAGCGTTAATTCAACACATGTAACAATGAATTCACGTTTCAATTTTCATGGAAGTGAGAACTCAGTCGACAAATCGATGGACTGCAAGGCTCACCATGTCATTTCCGACATGCAGGCCGGAGTAAAACCTCATTTGGTTTGTTTCCATTGTAATTTTCTAAAATCAATGCAAAACGAAACAGTGGAGTGTAAAACAAACTGGTTTCCACACAAGACCCTGGCACCCTGGCACAGATATTTGTGTCACAGTAACCTATAATATGCACGCTTTGCATACAGCAACTGAAAAAATGCACGATGACGTCAGTGCCAGCGTCTGTTGTGGCGTACAACATTTTTGCTGGAGCACTTTCAACACCTGAGAGCCGGGAGTTAAATCACTGACACACGAGTGGAATTTTGCCTTTGTTTCATCTCTAATGGGGGGAAATTCCTGTGACCTGATATTTTTGCGACAGATTTCTTAAAAGCACTTTGGTGCTGTCATAGAGATGATCTTTGAATCGCTTTTTTATAGGTTCTTTAAGACAGTGGTTCTCAAATGGGGGTACGCGTACCCCTTGGGGTACTTGAAAATATTCTAGAAATAGCAACAATTCAAAAATCCTTTATAAATATATTTATTGAATAATACTTCAACAAAATACGAATGTAAGTTCGTAAACTGTGAAAAGAAATGCAACAATTTAGTGTTGACAGCTAGATTTTTTGTGGAAATGTTCCTTAAATATATATGTTAAAGATTTCTTTTTTTGTAAAGAAATGTTTAGAATTAAGTTCATGAACCCAGATGGATCTCTATTACAATCCCCAAAAAAGGCAATATAAGTTGATTAATATTTCTATGTGTAGAAATCTTTATTTATAATTGAATCACTTGATTATTTTTCAACAAGTTTCTAGTTATTGTTATGTCTTTTTTTTCCAACTAGTTCAAGAAAGACCACTACAAATGAGCAATATTTTGCACTTTTATACAATTTAATAAATCAGAAACTGATGACATAGTGCTGTATTTTACTTCTTTATCTCTTTTTTTCAACCAAAAATGCTTTGCTCTGATTACGGGGTACTGGAATTAAAAAAATGTTCACAGGGGGTACATCACTGAAAAAAGGTTGAGAACCACTGCTTTAAGACAGCTACTGCAGGAGGACGCATAATCCACTGATGTCTCCGGTAAGTTATATATCACAATTTTCCCATCCGAAAACATGCTGGTTGACGTAGAGAAACATGTTTGCTTTACCGCTCTGTGTTAAAGCTTCACAACAAACAAAGAAACACCGGCTGTGTCTTGGTTCTAAAGACAGCTGCAATACGCCGCTTTCCACCAACAGCATTGTTCTTTATAGTCTCCATTATTAATTGAACAAATTGCAAAAGATTCAGGAACACAGATGTCCAAATTACTGTGTAATTATGCGGTGAAAAGAGACAAATTTTAGCCGTAAGTGGTGCTGGGCTAATATGTCCCCTCCAACCAATAACGTCACAAACACGTGTCATCATTTTGCGACGTTTTCAACAGGAAACTCTGCGGGAAAATTAAAATTGTAATTTAGTAAACTAAACCAGCATTATTAGCATGTGTTGCAATGTTAATATTTCATCATTGATATATAAACTATCAGACTGTGTGGTCGGTAGTAGTGGGTTTCAGTAGGCCTTTAAGTTATAATGATTTTACCAGTCCGGCCCACACTATGTACAAGTAGCCCCTGAGCTAAAGTTAGTTTGACACCCTTGCTTTATAACGTTTGATAAGCAAAATCTAAAAAAAATTGTGCCGCGCACAAGAAAGATTCGTAGTAGAAATGAATCCCACGTGGACGGCTGTGTCTCATATTTCAAAGGGCGCAAAGAGAGCTGAAGCCTCAGCTGGGCCACATCAGCTCCAGCTCTGATTTGCCTTGACAACTATGCAAGGTCAAAGATGGGGGAAAACAAATCTCCAGCCTCTAACAGCCAATCTGCGGGCGCGGGAAGACGGGCTGGTTCTTTTTCACTATCACCGCAGGACTATGAGTCATTGCGGAAAACATCTGGTCCCTCTCTGGCACACGGAGGCACCACGTCTGTTGTCTGTCCTCGAAGACGGCGTGCTGGTCGTGCTGATATGTCCTCATACATATCAATTACTTGATGACTTTGGCGATGTCATCCCCCAAGGTGTTTGAAAATGAGGTTTCAATGTCAGTCGAGAGGCGTATTCCAGACAAAAATAACAGCGCTTTCACCCTCGGGCTATCTCGCCACCGCATGCAGTGAGTGAAACCGAAACCCTCCCGGTCTGTATGAGACAGAAAATGCAGCAATGTCTTGCATCAGCAAACTAACTTCTGTCCACGTAACTGTTAAGCTGTCAGCGGCTATGGTCTGTGTTTATTTGGAAGTGAGGAAAAGAAGCACTGGAAGTGAAAGCTCTCCGTGCCTCAATGTTGCTCCAGCACATGCTGGTGGACTGGATTCCTGAAAACCTGGACTGCAAAAATGGCGTCACGCTCGCTATTAGTCAGAGACCGGCGTGGCCTGGATGAACTTCCTGTTTGAGTCTGCCACAGACATAGGGTTTCTCCAGCCCAGCAGGAAGTGAGTCACTCTTATTCACCAGTTGTCTGCAGGCTGCACACACTCGGAGCCTGGGAGTGACAGGAAAACCAAATTAGCTTGTGAAACTTTAATCTCTCATAACTCAATTATTTAATATCTCAGCCACTCGCTTCAAAGGAATACCTCTTCTGGTTCCCCGACCACTTTGATGGATCCTTTCAATCCCGTCTGTGGGAGAACTCACCAATTTGAAATCTCTGCCCTGAGGTTTGAAACGACGCTCTGCGGAAATCATAGCGCGCTCCTTGAAATCGGAGCTGAACCGCGGCAATTCTGGCAACTTCATTATGTGTTGGGGGTGGGAGGGGGATAACATTTTTGGGTAGTGCTGTCAAATGACCATTTTAGATTTCAGATTAATCACACTTTTGAATTAGGATTAATCCTGATTAATCACAGGTTATTACTCGCTTGCATGATTAAAAAGAACTTTAAAGGCCTACTGAAACCCACTACTACCCACCACACAGTCTGAAATATTAACATTGCAACACATGCCAATACGGCTTTTTTAGTTTACTAAATTACAATTTTAAATTTTCCGGGAGTTTCGTCTTGTAAACGTTGTGTAATGATGACGTGTGCGCAGGGCGTCACCGTTTTTAGGAAGTACGAGCGCTACACATACACACAGGTAAAAGTCGTCTGCTTTAACGGCATAATTACTCAGTATTTTGGAGAACTGTGTTGCTGGATCTTTTGCAATTTGTTCAATTAATATTGGAGAAGTCACAGTAGAAAGATGGAGTTGGGAAGCTTTAGCCTTTAGCCACACAAACACACGGTGATTCCTTGTTTAAAATTCCCAGAGCTGAAACTTTACTATGGATCAGAGCGCGGTCAAGTAGACATGGATCCCAAATGAATGCAGGTTTCGGTGAGAAAATTGTAGTTAAAAAGTCGCCACTTACCGGATATCAGCTGAGCTTGTGTCGTCCGTACAGCTGCCGTCGACACCCGTGAGACACTGCGCGTCAAGACACCCGTGGACAAACCCCTCCGACTATCAGGTAATATTAAACTCACTAAAACACTAGCAACACAATAGAAAGATAAGGGATTTCCCAGAATGATCTCAGTAAATGTGTCTAAAAACATCGGAATATGTCCTAATGTTATCGCGTTTTTTTTTTTAACTAGTTTTTTTTTTTTTTTTTCTAGTCTGTCGCTATCAATATCCTCAAACACAAAACTTTCATCCTCGCTCAAATTAATGGGGAAATTGTCGTTTTCTCGGTACGAATAACTGTTTTTGTTGGAGGTTCCCATTAAAAACAATGTGAACATGTGAGGAGCCCTTTACTTCCGGTAAAGGCGAGGCTTTTTCTGGAAGTATCAAAAGTGGCGATTTTTATCGTAGATGTTCTCTACTAAATCCTTTCAGCAAAAATATGGCAATATCGCGAAATGATCAAGTATGACACATAGAATGGACCTGCTATCCCCGTCTAAATAAGACAATCTCATTTCAGTAGGCATTTAAAGAAAGAGCCCGATATTTGGACACAATTACAATTTTATTGTCAGAATGTCATACAGCAACCCATCCATCCATTTCCTACCGCTTGTCCCTTTTTGGGGTCGCTGGAGCCTATCTCAGCTGCATCAGGGCGGTAGGCGGGGTACACCCTGGACAAGTCGCCACCTCATCGCAGGGCCAACACAGATAGACAGACAACATTCACACTCACATTCACACACTAGGGCCGATTTAGTGTTGCCAATCAACCTATCCCAAGGTGCATGTCTTTGGAAGTGGGAGGAAGCCGGAGTACCCGAAAGGAACCCACGCATTTTTAGGAAGAACATGCAAACTCCACACAGAAAGATCCCAACCTCAGGATTGAACTCAGGACTACTCAGGACCTTTGTATTGTGAGGCACATGCACTAACATTTTTTTAATATTTAATTTGAATGCAGATCATTTATTTTCTCAAAACTCGCCAACATATGTATCTAAAATTCAGTCTTGGTTTATTTTGGAGTAGTGTTGTAACGATACCAACATTTTGGTACCGGTACCGGTACTAAAATTATTTCGATACTTTGTTACATAAAGGGGACCGCAAAAAATTGCATTATTGGCTTTATATTAACAAAAAATCTTAGGGTACATTAAACATATGTGTATTATTGCAAATTAGTTCTTAAATAAAATAGTGAACATACAAGACAACTTGTCTTTTTTAGTAAACAAACAAATGCTCCTAATTAGTCTGCTGACATATGCAGTAACATATTGTGTCATTTATCATTCTATTATTTTGTCAACATTATTAAGGACAAGTGGTAGAAAATTAATTATTCATCTACTTGTTCATTTACTCTTAATATCTGCTTATTTTCTCTTTTAACATGTTCTATCTACACTTCTCTTAAAATGTAATAATCACTTATTCTTCTGTTGTTTGATACTTTACATTAGTTTTGGATGATACCACAAATTAGGGTATCAATCCGATACCAAGTCATTACAGGATCAGACATTGGTCATATTCAAAGTCCTCATGTGTCCAGGGACATATTTCCTGACTTTATAAACATAATATACATTTTACAAAAACGAAAGAAGATGCTGTGATGCCAAAAAATGTCAACGTAAACATAGTACTATCGACTAGATACGTGCCTGTACTTGATATCATTACAGTGGATGTTAGGTGTAGATCCACCAATGGCGTTTGTTTACATTTTGATGCCGGTGAGCTACGGTGTGTAGTGAAGCATGTTTAGCTATTCCCCATCCTGCAGGGATGATAATTGGAAGAAACTTACTTTATATGTCGCCATGGAGACCAGTATTCGTAATTTAGAAGTTGCTACAAAACACTGCCGACGGCGGATGGACTGTAGCCGCTAGCTAGCTAGCCATGTCTTAAAGCACCTCTTCCTGAGGGCGTTTCAGTGTTATAACTTCACCTTTATTGTTAGTTTTTAAGCCAAAATGCTTCAGTTTTCCCTTTTCCGTCTACACACTGTGTCTGCTTGTAAATACTCCCTGATTGTGCGCTACCGAACATGTTCATCTGTTCGTAAACCAGCAGCAATGACACGACGTGACGACGATGCGGGCGCGGGGGGGTGGTACCCGTACGTTTCAGAGTATCGCGGTACAACGCAAATTTGTATAGTATACAGTACAAAGCTATTTTGGACTAAATTTTTCCAGTGAGCACAACAGTCTGAGTCTCCTCACTTATGTTTGCACTGACATATGCATTGACCTGATCACTGACCACGGTTAAGGTAAAAAACTGAAGATTCTTCCGAATTAAGTCATACGTGTTGTATCAAGGGTAAACTTTAATGCTCCCTCAAATCCTCTTTTTTATGGGTACACTCTTCTGAAGCTTACGGAGTGCAACCGATTCCACAGTGTTTGTATTGTGTATAATGTAGTATATGGAGTCAATTCTAGACTCTGCCAGCTCATTCCAGTGACCAATATTTCTCATTGATATAACACTAGAAGTGTTATATCAATTAAAAATCATCATCTAAAGCAGTGGTTCTCAAATGGGGGTACGCGTACCCCTGGGGGTACTTGAAGATAGGCCAAGGGGCACGTGAGATTTTTTCAAAATATTCTAAAAATAGCAACAATTCAAAAATCCTTTATAAATATATTTATTGTATAATATTTCAACAAAATATGAATGTAAGTTCATAAACTGTGAAAAGAAATGCAACAATGATTCAGTGTTGACAGCTAAATTTTTTGTGGACATTTTCCATAAATATTGATGTTAAAAATGTCTTTTTTTGTGAAGAAATGTTTAGAATTAAGTTCATGAATCCAGATGGATCTCTATTACAATCCCCAAAGAGGGCACTTTAAGTTGATGATTACTTTTATCTATGTGTAGAAATCTTTATTTATAATTGGATCACTTGTTTATTTTTAAGCATGTTTTTAGTTATTTTTATATCTTTTTTTCAAAATAGTTCAAGCAAGACCACTACGAATGAGCAATATTTTGCACTGTTATACAATTTAATAAATTAGAAACTGATGACATAGTGCTGTATTTTACTTCTTTATCCCTCTTTTTTTTTTCAAATAAAAATGCTTTGTTCTGATTAGGGGGTACATGAATTGAAAAAAATTTCACAGGGGGTACATCACTGAAAAAAGGTTGAGAACCACTGATCTAAAGTGTACAAGCTTTAGTATAGCCTGAAGAGGCCCGATGATCTGGAATGAGAATAATAGCTCTATAAAAGAATCAAATTATTTAAACATTTTTAAAAAGCATTTTAAGCTAAATTTATTGCGACGTTATGCTGAGTACATTTAGCCCACATTAGTCGCATAATGTTGGTCTTGACCTTTGTATGTATGATGAGATTTTCGCAGATCTTCAAGATGCAACCTTTGGTAAAAAAAAAAATAATAAATTAAAAAAAATAATAATAATAATGAATTACATTTGTAACCCAGTTTACATTTGTTAAAATCTGAAAGTGCTTGAAAGTATTAAAAAAAAAAATAGAAAGTTAAAATATATAATTAATAAAATAAAATACAAATTAAAACATGAAAAACACTAGATAAACCCTAGATAAAACAGAAACAGATAAAAATAAAAATAACGGTATAAAAAATAATGGTAACACTTGGGATGGGGAACATACTCACATAAATTAGTTGCTTATTAAAGTAACAAAGACTTAATTTAGACTTATTTGGACACTAGGGGAACTTATAAGGTTTAGGGTTAGTGTTAGGGTTAGGGTTAGGGTTACTAATAAGCAATAAATATCTCGTGGATAATTGAGGGAATACTCTTAGTTAACGGCTTACTGGTTGTATAATAGGGCCATGCAGAATAAGGCATTAATAAGTACCAAATAATGACTAATTAAGAGCCAATATGTTACTAATTGGCATGTTGATAAGCAACTAATTACTGGTGAATATGTTCCCCATACCAAAGTGTTACCCAACCTTTAAATCAAATTTGAATAATAGGATATTGAGACTGATTCGGTGGATTTACAGATTCCTTTCTTATTCATAAATGAAATTGTAAATGTGAATTTGGTAGGGAGATTTTGAAATGTATTGTATTGTATTTTGTATATTATATGAGGATGTATATTTTAACTGTGGGTCCATGTCCATAGGCTGTGTGCTTCTAGGAATGACCTATTTTGCAAAACGGATATCAACAAAAGAAACAATAAAGAAATACAAAACCATGTCTGTCTGTAAATAAATAACAGTAAGTACAAATAAACTAAGGTACAGGAGAATGTGCGGTCAAAATGCATTGTGTGATTAATCTTCTTTATTTACATGATTAGTGCAATATTTTTGTGATTAATCACATAAATTAACTCATTATTTTTGACAGGCCTAGCTATGTAATCACATGTAATCTTTGATTCTCCATAAAGGTAAGAGAATAGGAAAGGAGTGAACATACGAATAAATACCTTATGCACTTTTAGGTAGTCATTCTAAATGATGTCTGTTGCACAATACCCATATTTTGTCTTCGTCGGTATTTGCAAGTGGACATGAGGCGGTGAAATGATTAAATCTTATCAGCAAACGCATAGGACAAAATGGCTCTAAAAGGTTATTTGGCCTAGATTTGTGTTTTTTGTCTCATTCAGCCACGTCACACATTTGCAGACCTGCACAGCCACTGGCTCTGTGGAAAAGTGGATCAGGGAAATGGAAAGTTAATCCCCAAGACACTCCCAGTCAGAGAGAGGGGGCTCTCTGTCTCACGCTGCTGCAGAAACACAGAAATAGACGGAAGCCACATGCAAGCACATGACCCATTTGCCCGTTAAACATCTGATTGTACTCTTTCCTATGGTGTGGACTAGGGAGTATATTAACTACTGTTCCGTAGTACTGCGTGTCATATTTTACTCCGATTATCCCGTCTCCTGCCATGGTAAATTTGAACTGCTGTCAAATGGGAAATGAAAAAAAATCTGGTTTCGGGTTTTAGACCCTGCATTCATACATGCATAAGAATCATTGTTTAAATTAGGCAAGACTTGTCCAAAGACAAATTATACAAAAACACTATAGAGAGATGATGTGGTCCTGATGGCTTCATCTGACCGGGATCATCAGCTCTCACTGGATTGGTTCGCAGTTCGCGACCGGAATGAGAATCAGCACCTCCAAGTCCGAGTCCATGGTTCTCTCCCGGAAAAGGGTGGAATGCCATCTCCGGGTTGGGGAGGAGATCCAGCCCCAAGTGGAGGAGTTCAAGTACCTAGGAGTCTTGTTCACGAGTGGGGGAAGAGTGGATCGTGAGATCGACAGGCGGATCGGTGCGGCGTCTTCAGTAATGCGGACGTTGTACCGATCCGTTGTGGAGAAGAAAGAGCTGAGCCGGAAGGCAAAGCTCTCAATTTACCGGTCGATCTACGTTCCCATCCTCACCTGTGGTCATGAGCTTGGGGTCATGACCGAAAGGATAAGATCACGGGTACAAGCGGCCGAAATGAGTTTCCTCCGCTGTGTGGCCGGGCTCTCCCTTAGAGATAGGGTGAGAAGCTCTGTCATCCGGGAGGAACTCAAAGTAAAGCCGCTGCTCCTCCACATCGAGAGGAGCCAGATGAGGTGGTTCGGGCATCTGGTCAGGATGCCACCCGAACGCCTCCCTAGGGAGGTGTTTAGGGCACGTCCAACCGGTAGGAGGCCATGGGGAAGACCCAGGACACGTTGGGAAGACTATGTCTCCCGGATGGCCTGGGAACGCCTCGGGATCCCCCGGGAAGAGCTAGACGAAGTGGCTGGGGAGAGGGAAGTCTGGGTTTCCCTGCTTAAGCTGTTGCCCCCGCGACCCGACCTCGGATAAGCGGAAGAAGATGGATGGATGGATGGACTATAGAGAGAAATTAAGAGAAAAACTATAATTTGAAAAATAAGACAATAATCAAGAGTACATATGGATCAGCATGGTTGATTCACAGTTCTGGTAAAGAAATAAGATATCATATACAAAATTAAAATGTCCCGAGACTTTTTCACCTTTGTTACAATACCAATATTGGAGCTTTGGACATTGGCCAATAAGGATATTAAACTGATGCAATATTAGCACGAATCATAAATACCTGGATTATTATTATTTTTTTTTTTAAAAACATCTTGATCAAGTGAAATTACTCAGAGATCAATAGTTGGTATGAACTACTTATGAAAACCTTCTAAAATCGGGTGCACGTTTGTTTTTTGGCGACATCACTAAGCTAAATTAATGAGTTATGATGCAGTACATCGAATAATTAATCATGTTTAATACGCTTCTGTGTCTGTAAGTAATATGTACATATAATTATTCTATACTTGTTTGTATTGACGAATGTTTTGTTTTACACTGCCATATTATTCAATCAAGGACACTGATTAAGTATGCCTAGCTTATGCGCTCTTTTGTGCCAGTTGTTGTGTAGCTGCTACCTCCTAGCAACCTATTATGTGTGTTTTGTAAATGACTTCAGCAATATACAAGAAAAGACCATCTTAGTGTGCTTATTGGAAGACATTTAGATGTTAACTGGGGAGCTTTACACAAGTAAACACGCTGAAGGATTTCTTTTATCGGAGCGCTTATATCGGAGATTTAAGTTGCAAGCTGATATCCTCCGATACTTCAGGGGTCGGAAACCTTTTTGGCTGAGAGAGCCATTAAAGCCAAATATTTGAAAATGTATTTCCGTGAGAGCCATATGATATAATGCATTTTTTTAGTAAGACCAACATTTTTAAAGTATTGTAGGTCTCTTATTATTTTTAATAACATTGTTATTCTGAAGCTAACCAATAATAAATCAAATACTTCTTATCATGAATGCGACTTCTTGAAAAGGTGCGGTAGAAAGCGGATATTTTGACACTGTGATTACCAGCGTAATTATGTAGGTAGGTAAGTATTGTTATTGCCCAAGTACAACACAACTTTGTTGATTGACTGATTGATTTGATTAGAGAAACAAACAGTGTTTAGGGTCACAGAACAGCTATGGGGAGAAAAAAAAACTCCAGAGCAAAGCATATATACGTATCACAACATACGTACATCTCCAGACTTGCAACAGAGGGGAGGGAGTGGGGGGCTACGGTGGCGGGCTGCAGCTCTTCAGGCACTGCCCAGTTGTCCATCACCCCTAAGGGATTCGAGTCAAGGGCATTGGATTAATTATTCATTACTTATCATGTTAAGCAATGTCAGCTAAGATTTATCTTTGGAGCCAAATGCAGTCATCAAAAGAGCCACATCTGGCTCTAGAGCCATAGGTTTCCTACCCCTGCGATACTTGATTATATCCGAAAACAATATCGAATCCGGACAGCCCTAACAGAAATACAATACATTAAAACAAAACAACTGAGGATGGATTTAATAGTCTCACCTTGGCGAGCACACAGGTTTATATTTGAGTTAACTGTAAAAAGGAGGTTGCGTTTACACACCGACTGAGGCCTAACTTCTTTGCCACAGGTAATAAGTACCGTATTTTTCGGACCATAAGTCGCAGTTTTTTTCATAGTTTGGCCGGAGGTGCGACATATACTCCGGAGCGACTTATGTGTGAAATTATCAACACATTACCTTAAAATATCAAATAATATTATTTATCCCATTCGCGGACGAGATGAAGAAAATGTCAGCAATCGTCCCACGCATGTCAGCAATCGTCACTTACATGTCAAGCAATAAGCATTCGGCGAGGGAGGGTCAAGGCAGAAGTGCATTGTGGGTCATGGAATGCTAACCACTATATGCTACTGCCTTAGCTATCGTTGCCGCTAACTTATAAAAACTGAGAAGGACTGAACAAAAATGGCACCGAAAAGGAAATCATGTACTGCAGATTACACAATATCAAATGATATTATTTATCTCATTCGCGGAAGAGACGAAGAAAATGTCAGCAATCGTCACATAAACGTCAACCAATAAGAATTCGGCGGGTAGGGTCATGGCAGAAGTGCATTGTGGGTCATGGAATGCTAACTGCTATATGCCATATGCTACTGCCATAGCTATTAAAATGAGTAATTTCATCATTGGCGGTAACTTATAAAAACTGAGAAAGGCTGAACAAAAATTGGACCGAAAAGGAAATCATGTACTGCAGATTACAAGCTGGACGTAGTGAAATATGCATCAGAAAACGACAAGAGGAAGCGGCACATATCTTTGGAGTTGGCAGAGTTGTTAAAAGCGACATCGAGGAAGAAGATTGTATCGGATTTATCGATTAGGAGTGACAGATTGTTTGGTAAACGTATAGCATGTTCTATATGTTATAGTTATTTGAATGACTCTTACCATAATATGTTACGTTAACATACCAGGCACCTTCTCAGTTGGTTATTTATGCGTTATATAATGTACACTTATTCAGTCTGTCGTTCACTATTCTTTATTTATTTTAAATTGCCCTTTAAATGTCTATTCTTGGTGTTGGATTTTGTCAAATATAAAGTTCCCCAAAAATGCGACTCCAGTGCGACGTGTATATGTTTTTTTCCTTCTTTATTATGCATTTTCGGTCGGTGCGACAAATACTCCGGAGCGACTTACAATCCGAAAAATACGGCAGTGACAACAAAACATGTTTACTTTTGAACCTACTTTATACCCTACAAAACTAAATGTTATATAACATTTAGTTTTGTAGGCTATAAAGTATGTTAAAAATGTATAAAGTTGTCATTTATTACAACCAAAAGAGTACTGATGACTGGAAATGTGCTTTTTCATAGAAGGATTACTCAGAAATGTGGAAATTGAATTAGATGCCTGCATATTTCTCTTGTGTGTGCGCCTGCTGGAATCACAAGATGGTTTACGCACGCTATCAATGATTCTTTGTTACACAAAGCACATTACAGTCAACATATTTTAATTTGCATAACTCAGCCATCAAGCCTTTTTTCATGTGTTGGATGGGGGGGGACAATAACGTGGTCTAACAACCATTTTGAAAATGACAAAGAGGAAGAAATGTGGCTGCCAGCATCGCGTCATACCTGGCACCGTCTACCTGGAACAGATGGTTTTCCAAGCAGACGATATTAAATGTACCTAATAAGGCACGTGTGAGCTCATGCTTTCCCCACTTCCAATTCTAAATCTCCATATGTTACACGTGTGCGCGGGTGGGGTGAATTGTCTCGCACTTGCTAGGTTTGGGAGGCGGGGGGGGGTTACACAGGCAAATGCAAATGTGCTTGTGTGCGCGGCAGCAAGATGGCGGTTGTGCTTTGCACTCTTCAAAAAGTCAGTGGAGTGACTCTATCAAGGGAACAATGGGTATTCTGAGCCCGGCATTCTGACAAAGGTTCACACTGACACGCTTTTCTAAATTAGGCCGTTCATGCACAGGAGGGGAGTGAGTCCTGCTCCTATTCTTCTTTACTCCAGGGTCATTGTGCACACGGCAAAGGCTGCAGAGACATATGAGTTGACATGCTCTGGGGAAAGTAGGTTAAGGGCAGGCATCAGCTAACAAATGCTACAACCTTTCAGGAAGCCCTACTTAAAAAGTGCAGGGAATGTTTTTCTTGTTTTTGTAAAAACTGAATATTTTTACAGTCTTTTGTGATTAGTTGAGGCGGGTTTAGCTTACCTAGTTTTGTCAGGGGCCCATTCCCAACATTACATTCCATTGTAAAGTGGAAATTTGGAATTGAAAAGCACAAATAATTTAACGTTAAAAACATTCAAACAGCAATGGATCGAAATAGTATCCGAATAATATCAATATTTGCAACCAACTTGTACTGGTCAACATAGGCCTTGTGTTACGCTTGTGTGGCATAGTAATGCCAAAAATTGTTCCCTCGTGGATGCGTCGAACGATGAACACAGCAAAGGTAAGAATAACTGATTTATTAAATAACAAAAGGAGCTCTAGAACCAAAAATACTGGAGCTAGTAGAAGAAACAAACTAAGGACGCTAGCATGAAAGCTAGGTATACAAATAAACAAAATAAAACTGGCACGAAGGCACACAAAAAGGAAAAACAATTCTTCATCGTGAGAGCTGGAATAATACTAGGGCTTAGCGTGAAAAGCTAGCGAGAAAATACCTACGGAAATTGAGCAGGCGTGAAAGCAAATTGGATAGCAGTCGTAACGTTGCATGGAAGCAAATTTGGGTCCCAGGCCGAACAACAATAGAGGCAGGAGTATATAAGGCAGGTAATTAGTGAGGACGTGTGCAGGACCGTGAGTAGCAGGTGACACTCATAAGCTACCATGGTGATCGACTAAACAGGAAATAAGAGGATCAGACGGAGAGTGAAACAAAAACGGAACAATAAACAACAATATATGGAGATCCGAAAAGCGGATCTCAACACCTTGTTCACAATGCATCAATTACAATTTTTTTATGCCCATATGTGATTTGTATTAGATTTTTTCTTGGCAGTGTGAATAGTACAATTCCGAATGTTTCATATTCAACTCAGGTAGGGAAATAAATTGGATTTATACACTATATTGCCAAAAGTATTTGGCCACCTGCCTTGACTCACATACGAACTTGAAGTGCAATCCCATTCCTAACCCATTGGGTTCAATATGATGTCTGTTCACCTTTTGCAGGTTCAACTCTTCTGGGAAGGCTGTCCACAAGGTTGTGGAGTGTGTTTATGGGAATTTTCAACCATTCTTCCAAAAGCTCCTTGGTCAGGTCACACACTGATGTTGGTCGAGAAGGTCTGGTTCTCAGTCTCCGTTCTAATTCATCCCAAAGGTGTTCTATCGGGTTAAGGTCAAGACTCTGTGCAAGCCAGTCAAGTTCATCAACACCAGACTCTGTCATTCATGTCTTTATGGACCTTGCTTTGTGCACTGATGCACAGTCATGTTGGAAGAGGAAGGGGTCTGCTCCAAACGGTTCCCAGTAGGTTGGGAGCATGGAATTGTCCAAAATGTTTCTGTATCCTGGAACATTCAAAATTCCTTTCACTGGAATTAAGGGGTCAAGCCCAACTCCTGAAAAACAACCCCACACCATAATCTGAAACAGTTCTATTCAACTGGCAGCCCGCGGGCCACATACTGCCTGCCCAAGCTTTTAATTTGGCCTGCCGAATAACACCCAAATAGGCATGATGAAACCATTCAAAACAGGGTTGCTCACACATGCAGTACTCCCACCACCCCGCAGAGGGCAACAGCGGAGCATATGTGTCACAATAAAGCGGCAATGGGTGAGTAGACAAAGATGGCACCATCAACCCCGATAAAATCTAAACAAATTCCAAAAATCCAACTTTTAAAAGCAACTGGACAACAAAGTTTGAATGTATTGAAATTGCTGACTTTGTGATGTCTTTTGTATTAATGCTTGTGTTGTTTTCGGCTGTTTAACTCTGACGATCAAAACTGTTTAATAACATTTTGTGCTGAATTTGACCATTTGAGGGCGATAAAGCTACACCTTAGGTTTTAATTGGGTTAAAGCACATGAGTGCAATGTTTGTTGTGTGTATTCACACTAAACCTTCTATTTTATTTATCCAACATACACAATGGACAGCACGATGGAAGAGGGGTTAATTCCTCAGCCTCACAACAAAGTTGTGAGGCAGTCTTTCTGTGTGGAGTTTGCATGTTCTCCCCGTGACTGCGTGGGTTCCTCCCACCTCCAAAGACATGCACCTGGGGATAGGTTGCTTGGCAACACTAAATTGGCCCTAGTGTGTGAATGTGAGTGTGAATGTTGTCTATCTGTGTTGGCCCTAAGATGAGGTGGCGACTTGTCCAGGGTGTACGCCACCTTCTGCACGAATGCAGCTGAGATAGGCCCGCCACCCCCCGCGACCCAGAAAGAGATATGCGGTAGTAAATGGATGGATGGAAAAACAAGGGACATTATACTTTTGTAAAGTTTATATGTTCAGTCTTATGAACCTAAATAAAGGAAGTCGTATTAAGAAATAAAACTGAAGAAGAAAACATTTTCAAAAGAAGGAACATTTTGTTTTGTCGTTCCGTTAACTATCTGTCTAGCTGCGCACACTGGAAACGAGTAGCGAGGGCAGAATAATGAACTTAATGACATTGCAGTATGAAAGCTGATGTATTTACTTTGTAAATAAGTAAACAGGGTCTATAAAGGAATATAACCCTTGAAGGCACTTTCCAAAGAAACATCCAAATTTTGATGTCTGGCCCCTTGACACTGCTGCCCTCTTCAATATGTAGTTGAATAGCCCTGGTCTAAAACCAAACCCGAACTAACGTCATTAGGAAATGACCTGCATTTGATCTTCTCGATATTGCATGTTTTCCCCACATGAGGATGTTGCAACAGAGCGGTGCAGAGCTGCAGATGGGAACAGAAGAGGCCTTTGAAGGAGCCAAGCCAGTCGCCCCCCCCCCCCTCCCCCCTCCAGCCCAAACTCCCACCACACTAGTCTTCTTCCAGGAAACCAGCTGTTGGATAGGGGAAAGAGGAGGAGGCGATATTCTATATCAGGGCTTGAATCACAGTTCCATGCTCTGTATTTTTCCAATGGTGGTTTGGCTGCCTGACTGCTTGGCCGAGCGGGTCTGGCAGGACGCATGGGGAGGAATGTGTTATGAAGCGAGCCCCGACACTGGGAGACAGGGACAGGGGGGTTGCTGGGTTATTACAGGGCCTCAGGGGTGCTTATTTAAACCAAAGTCCTGTCTGGACTATTGCCCTCCAACATTGTTATTGTATTGCGGCTGCAGGAGACACAAAAGCCCGGCGTCGGATTTAGGGAGGAGGAAGACCAAAGTAAGGCTGTGGTAGAAGAGGTCTGGTTAATGTCATCCGTCATTCCCAGGAAATGACACAAAACAATCAGTCAAATGATTAAAGCAACACAAGCAGTGATTAGGCTTTGGATAAAGAAGGAGAATTCCTTGGAGCCAGAATGTTATGGTGTGTTCACATGACCTGGCACATATTCAGGCATGACACAGCATCTGAGTCCCCGTCGCTGCGACAGAGAACAAAGAACAAAAGCGGGATGGATTTGAGGGAAGGCCACACGTCACGCAAGATCCGAGCAGAGGGTTCGTGTGAAGGAAAAGGACAAAAAAACTGCGGGTCTGGTCGACGTGGTGGAATGGCGGAAATCCTGCTATGGTTGTGCAGCTCTGTTTAATTGTGTTCAGACAGCTCCTCGCAAAGGAATGTGTGGCCTACATTCGCTCTTCAGCCCCCCGCCTCTGCCTCACTTAACACTGCTACACAACAACAACAACAACAACGACAACAAGGACAGGGTGGAGGCATTGAAATTGCACTAATCTTCTGCAATGCGGACGGGGGCGGGGGGGGAACGAAATAAAAATAAAGAGATGCTTGACAGCACCGCTGTGCTTTGGCTGGAGTCTCTCCGAGAGGCAGGAGGGGGTTAAGTCTGCTGCAGAGAGGAGTGGAGGTATGAGGAGGCAGAAGGGAATGGGGGGCGGCAGGGAGGAAGTGTTCAGCAGGGATGGGGGGGGGAAGGGGCCGTGTGTTCATGCTGCATTCCAGTGAAATTAAATGGAAGCTTAAAGTGCTGACTCATCGCTTTCAGGGCCGCTTATTACCTGCTCCGTCACCCAGGCTTTATGAGGTGGGCTTCCACAAGAACAAGGTTGGAGGGGATGCAGCCAGGAGCACCTCTGGGTGCAATAACAAAGCAGACAGCCAGTTCTGCATCTTTGCTGCATTTTCAAAAACAGTGCACACAGACACACACACACACGCACACACACACGCACGCACACACACGCACACACACACCTCTTTTCATTTATGGCAAAACAAGCCTGCTTTGCTGCTAATGAGACATGAAGCAGAGCTTTTGTACATTTTGTGCTTGTAGTGTTCAAGCAGAGTGAGCCTCCGTCAGCCCCCTTCAGTGTACTGCTAGTATATTCATTTCAACTCAAAAGGAAGTCCATGGGTATTATCGTATAGTATGTAATACTTTTTTATGACCTGGTTACAAATACAATTAATACAGATATTCTTGGCAGCAAGGTGGAACAGGGGTTAGTGCGTCTGCCTCACAATACGAATGTCCTGAGTAGTCCTGGGTTCAATCCCGGGCTCTGGATCTTTCTGTGTGGAGTTTGCA
The DNA here is from genome assembly GCF_033978795.1 of Nerophis ophidion. Lineage (NCBI taxonomy): Eukaryota > Metazoa > Chordata > Actinopteri > Syngnathiformes > Syngnathidae > Nerophis > Nerophis ophidion. The sequence continues at coordinate 24,109,774 of NC_084619.1, forward strand.
TGTTCTCCCCATGAATGCGTGAGTTCCCTCCGGGTACTCCAGCTTCCTCCCACTTCCAAAGACATGCACCTGGGGATAGGTTGATTGGCAACACTAAATTGGCCCTAGTGTGTGAATGTGAGTGTGAATGTTGTCTGTCTATCTGTGTTGGCCCTGCGATGAGGTGGCGATTTGTCCAGGGTGTACACTGCCTTCCGCCCAAATGAAGCTGGGATAGGTTCCAGCGACCCCCCGCGACCCAGAAAGGGACAAGCGGTAGAAAATGGATGGATGGATGGATGGACAGTTATACTTAAAGAGGACATACAATAACTTGTGTCTACATTTAAAGCAATTCATGTTGGACTACATCAGGGGTTGGCAACCCAAAATGTTGAAAGAGCCATATTGGACCAAAAATACGACAAAAAAATCGGTCTGGAACCGCAAAAAAAAATAAAAGTCTCTTATAAGTGTTATAATGAAGGCAACACATGATGTAAGCGTCTATATTAGCTATATAAGCCTACTATCAAAGGCTGATGCAAATCTCCGTTGACAGAAATGTTATATCTAAATTTTTATTCTACACATTTTTGCAACATTGGAAATCATTAGTAAAATGGAGGCTTCTCACAGGATGGGATAACTTCTGGAAATTACTGGTTCAGAATGGCCAAAGGTATAGATGTGTGTTTCCAAGTTTAAGGAAACGCCAGGCTGTCTTGTCTAATGGATGTAGTACAATCCTTGCAAGCTAGGTAACGTTTGCTGTGGTCTGGAACAACATGGCACACTAACAACTATGAGAAATGCAGCCAATATTACATACCGATAATGTGTCATGAGACATGTAAATATTTATTAAATACATAGAGGACATAAGTAAAATAAATTAAATGTGCTCAAATATACCTACAAGCGAGGAATAATAATGCACTATGTATATAAAGCTAGCCTAAATAGCATGTGAGATTGCTGTCATGCACTGACCAAATACGCCTGATTTGCACTCCAACAAGTCAATAACATCAACAAAGCTCACCCTTGTGCATTCATTCACAGGATTAAACCTTAGGTGGACAAAATTAGACAAATAAGGAGTGGCGTAAAAAATGTCTTTCTGTGGCAGCGTCGGAGAAAGTTGCACATAAACTAGGATGAGTTCAAGGATTGCTGAAATTAGGACAAAATAGGGCTCGCCAAATACTCTCATCAGTGAAGCATGTATAGCATACACAATGGGATTTCTATCAATAGTGAGATTTCTATCAATTATGGCTGTTTGTGTCATTTTATTCCTCCTACAGAAACCATAGTAAAACAACAATTAAAAAAAAAAAAGTTTTTCCATTTTCACACAACTTTGAGAAAGCTTCAGGGAGCCACTAGGGTGGCGCTAAAGAGCAGCATGTGGCTCTAGAGCCGCGGGTTGCATACCCCCGGTCTGGATATTATAAAATGGGTATGCTTTGGTGTAAATTGTGCATACATTTCACTCCGCAGTCACATTTATAACCTACTTTCTAAGCGTGTCTGCAAGCGATTTGTTTTGAAATGAAAACCTTGACGCTGCACCCTCTTCAAAAGTAGCAGACTTTATCTTTTGAAAATGTTCAATGTAAAATATGTATCTTGAGGTTGAACATCAAAATTATATTTTATTTAGACACTGGCAAAAATACACTTCATAAACATTAGAAATATTCACTGGTCACAACATTAGGTATACCTTTCCAGTGTGATTGATACAAACCTGCATAAAAAAAAGCTGCATTTACTAGTATATACTGTAACTAAATATTAAGATTGCTGTATGTATACATCTGACATAGCAGATTTGGTCACATTTTCAGTAGATTCATAATAAATTCATAAAAGAACCAAACTTCATGAATGTTTTTTGTGACCAACAAGTATGTGCTCCAATCACTCTATCACAATAAAATAAGAGCTGTAGAAATTATTGGAAACTCAAGACAGCAATGACATTATGTTCTTTACAAGTGTATGTAAACTTTTGACCACGACTGTATATGTCACTGCAGGTTACACATGGGTGTTATTGTGCGCTGGCCATTATAATAAAATTAAAAAAATAATAATCCCACCCTAAAGTACTGTTGTCCAGATACCAATATTTTGGTACCATGATTTGATTTATGTGGACACCGACTTAAACAAGTTAAAAAACTTATTCGGGTGTTACCATTTAGTGGTCAATTGTACGGAATTTGTACTGTACTGTGCAATCTACTAAGAAAAGTCTTAATCATTCAATCACAATGGTAGCAATACCAGTACCAAAATGTATTTTGATACTTTTCGGTACTTTTCTAAATAAAGTGGACCACAAAAAATAGCATTATTGGCTTTATTTTAACAAAAAAAATTAGGGTACATCGAACATATGTTTGTTATTGCAATTTAGTCCTTAAATAAAATAGTGAACATACAAGACAACTTGTATTTTAGTAAGCAAACAAAACTGCTCACATATGCAGTAACATATTGTGTCATTTTCCCTCACTATTTTGTCAACGTTATCAAGGACAAGTGGTACACAATGGATTATTATTCTACTTGTTCAATTACTGTTAATATTTGTTTACTTTCTCTTTTAACATGTTCTATCTACACTTCTGTTAAAATGTAATAATCACTTATTCTTCTGTTGTTTGATACATTCGTTTTGGATGGTACCACAAATTTAGGTATCAATCTGATACTAAGTAGTAACAGGATCATGCACTTTTTATAGGCGGTATAGTACCGAATATGATTCATTAGTTTTGCGGTACTATACCAATACCGGTATACCGTACAACCCTAGTTGAAAGTGTACAAACTTTTACGGAAATATGGATTTTTGTCAAAGTTGCAACCTATTTTTCACATGTACATTGTTTCTTACGGAGAATTTTGCTGCAATATACAAACGTTTGTATTAACAAACAATGTTCAAGAACCAATTAAGTTGGAAAAATCAAGGTTCCACTATGTTTTGGTTTACAGTAGGTCCTATTGCCACAATCTAGACTGCGGGGAAGAAGGAAACAAGCATGATGTCTCGCAGTTGAGGAACAAAATATACTTTTCACACAGAAGAAGCAGCATTTGAAAACACTTGCTTTAAAGGGGCGGTGGGACTGGAAACATTGGACTGGACAAAATTGAAAATCTCAGTACACCCATATCTTGTCACTTGTCACTCAGTAAGGTGATAGAGTTGTCTATCAAGACAAAAATAGAACATGCATTTCTACCCTCAGGAAAAAAAAATGAATAAATGCGTGGCCTGTTTTGACTTTGGCCTAGTTTGCAAGAGCGCTTGCAAGTACATGGGGGTGTAAAATATAGTCAGGAAGAGTCATGGATGCAAAGGATTCTGGGTATTTGTTGTGTTGCGTTTATGTTGTGTTACTGTGAGGATGTTCTCCCGAAATGTGTTTGTCATTCTTGTTTGGTGTGGCTTCACAGTGTGGCATATATTAGTAAGAGTGTTAAAGTTGTTTATATCACAACCGTCAGTGTAAACTGTATCACCCAGTATGCCTTGCAGTCGTGTACGTGTATCTGCGGATGCCACATACAACATGTCACTGGACTGGAAAGCATTCGTCCGGTCGGCATGAAGATAGCATTGCGTGAAAGGCAGGTGCGATGACATGTTGTAGAGGACGCTAATAGTAAAACCATCCCTCCATGCACTCAATGTGGTAGTCCGAGAGAAAATTGGAAAACGTTGACCCCAGATGATGTCCGGGAGTGGCACCGGAATCCCTTTGTGACAGTCTGGGGGGTCGGCGATTATGCAGCTGGCTTCGAATGTGGCTCCGGAGCTGCGGGTTGCCGACCCCTGTACTAGATCAACAGATATAACAGGAAATGCTTATATAATGTGCACGCCGTATGGTTGTGGGCAGAATTTACTGGCTGTGGGAAGCACTTACTGCTGCTGATCAAACCAAATGGTCTCCGCACAGTGTCAGGCTCCAGTTTGTCTCAAATGCTGCGGCCAATCAGAGCATACAGCCAATAAATGGATGCCTTCTCTTCGGCCTGGCTCCACTTCTCCATCTCGCTCATTACTCTCATTACTCTGCAGCTTGTGGGTTATCTAATGCTCTCCCCATGGCTTACGTTTTGGCAAGGGATTAGACTCATTTTTTCCAAGGGCATTTTATAAACAACCCCGTGCCGCCTCCCGTTCCGGCGAGCTGAGTTGATGTAGCTGCACAATTTACGACCTCAGAGGTCTTGCGCCTTCGCCCCCATTGTAATACATTATTCAAATGTATCCCCGCTCCCGCCGCACGGAGCGGACGTCCGCGATTTGAATATCCAACAGGAGGAGCGGAGCTGCTTACTTTCGACAGCAAAAGTCGACGAAATTGCCTCAATCCAAAGGTTCAAGGTTGCCTGCAATTTATGACACAGTTTGACGTTTCAGGGAAGTTGTTAAGCTCTTGGCAAGCATCACTCCTGAATGCACGTATGTAAGGCCAATTCTGCCTTCATTCACGTCAGTCTATTCGTCAGTCTACCCCAGGGCAGCTGTGGCTATCGATGTAGCTTACCACCACCAGGTGTGAATGAATGTTGAGTCCCACTTCTCTGTGAGCGCTTTGAGTGTTTAGAAAAGCGCGATATAAATCTAAGTTATTATTATTATTATTATTATTATGAGGCATTTTTCAAAGCACTAATAAGACTTTGGGCTGGTAGTATTCGCTGGGAAATGTGGTTTTCAATGAATCAACATAAATTCAATATCAAGGACCTTATTGACAACAACTTAGGACTACTACTGAATAAAAATGGCGGACTCGAGCAAAGCTCTTTGGGTAAACCTCCACCTATTAATATTTGCGCCTTGATGGTTTGAGTTCAAATTTTCGAGTTATGAGGATTCCAAATACACAAAAACAGGTAAGAAAAGTTGGTTTTGCATAATACGACCTTAAGTCAGGGGTGACAAACGTACGGCCCGAGGGATTTATCCGGCCCGCGGGATGAGTTTGCTAAGTATAAAAATTAACCTGACATTTTTGAATGAATGAAAGAGCTGTTGTAAATGTGTCCACTGGATGTTGCAATAGCCAATTTTTTGTATCTTTGAAGATGATCCTACATATGTACAAAATAAACCACATGATGTTAGTACATCAGTCGAGGAAAATGATCAAACTACATAAATACATTCCTGTAATTTAATTTTGATACAATTTTTTTATCTTGGTAGATTGAAAATGAACACTAATGCCTTGACTGATGAACACTAACACATAATTTATTCAAAAAATATAAATGACGACAAATCAATCAATCAATCAATCAATGTTTATTTATATAGCCCTAAATCACAAGTGTCTCAAAGGGCTGCACAAGCCACAACGACATCCTCTCTTCAGGGTCCACATAAGGGCAAGGAAAAACTCACAACTCAGTGGGAGGCCAATGTGAATGACTATGAGAAACCTTTGAGAAGACCGCAGATGCAATGGACGTCGAGTGGGTCCAACATAATAATGTAAAAGTCCAGTCCATAGTAGCTCTAACATAATAGTGAGAATCCAGTCCATAGTGGGGCCAGCTGGAGATCATCCTGAGTGGGCGAGGGTCAGCAGCGCAGAGATGTCCCCAACCAATGCACAGGCGAGCGGTCCACCCTGGGTTCCGACTCTGGACAGCCAGCACTTCATCCATGGCCACCGGACCTGTGCCACCCCCTCCCCCCCCCCCCCCCCCCTTCCACAAGGGAGAGGGGGGCAGAGGAAAAAAGAACAACAGCAGATCAACTGGTCTAAAAAGAGGGTCTAATATAATGATAAAGTCCATATATAAGTAAACATTGATTGATTGATTGATATACCGCAACAGGTAAATGTAAAAAAAACCCAACAACCAACGTTATGAATTGTGCAATTGTGCTTGTTCTATGTTGAAGAGGTTCATTTAACCTACTGACGTGTATTTATAAATGGTTGATTTACATGGGCTGGTAAGGTAAAGTGTTGTACCTACCCTGGTAGATACAACACTTTACCTTACTAGCCTATATAAATCAACCATTTATAAACAAAAGTGATTGTTCTATTTATACACAAAGAAAACAATCTAAAGTTGTCTTTATTTTTTAGTTATCGTGCCGTGATTTTACCAGTCCGGCCCACTTGGGAGTAGATTTTTCTCCATGTGGTCCCCGATCTAAAATGAGTTTGACACCCATGCCTTAACTTAACAGTGTTTTGAGATAAGAGCTGTCTCTGGGCTAATTGTTATGATTTAAGTTGCAGGCAAACATTTGACTTAAAATGTTTTTTTTAGCTATTGTTACTGTGAAAACAAAAATGCCCCCCCCCCCCCCCCCACTGCAAAAAGTCAGTGTTCAGAAAAGAAGAAAAAAAAAAATATGAGGGGTATTTTATCTGAAATAAGCATCATTATCTGCCAGTAGAACAAGAACATTTGGCTTTTTAAGACTTTCCAAAACAAGTAAAATGAGCTAAATTCATTGAACCCCAAAATACCTTAAATAAGTATAAAATGAGACCTTTTTGTTAAATTTTTGTTGAAAAATAGTCACTTCTTACCGGATATCAGCTGAGCTTGTGCCGCCCATACAGCTGCCGTCGACTTCCCTGAGACACTGCGCGTCAACACACCCGTGGACGTACACCTCCGACTATCAGGTACTGTTAAACTCACTAAAACACTAGCAACACAATAGAAAGATAAGGGATTTCCCAGAATTATCCTAGTACATGTGTTCAAAAACATCTGAATCCGTCCCAATGCAATCGTGTTTTTTTTTTTTAACTTGTTTTTTTGTTTTGTTTTTTTTTGTTTTTTGCTAGTCTGTCGCTATCAATATCCTCAAACACGAATCTTTCATCTTCGCTCAAATTAATGGGGAAATTGTCGCTTTCTCGGTCCGAGTAGCTGTTTTTGTTGGAGACTCCCATTAAAATCAATGTGAATATGTAAGGAGCCATCAACATGTGACGTCATCGTCTGCGACTTCCGGTAGAGGCTGGGCATTTCTCTTAGCACCGAAAGTTTCAAACTTTATCGTGGATGTTCTCTACTAAATCCTTTCAGCAAAAATATGGCAATATCGCGAAATGATCAAGTATGACACATAGAATGGACCTGCTATCCCCGTTTAAATAAGAAAATCTCATTTCAGTAGGCTTTTAAAGGGGAACATTATCACAATTTCAAAAGGGTTAAAACCAATAAAAATCAGTTCCCAGTGGCTTATTTTATTTTTCAAAGTTTTTTTCAAAATTTTACCCGTCCCGGAATATCCCTAAAAAAAGCTTTAAAGTGCTTGATTTTCGCTATTTGCTCAAGCCACTGTTCATTTCCTTGTGACGTCACATAACGATTCCAATACAAACAATGGCGAATAGCACAGCAAGATATAGCGACATTAGCTCAGATTCAGACTCGGATTTCAGCGGCTTAAGCGATTCAAGAGATTACGCATGTATTGAAACAGATGGTTGGAGTATGGAGGCAGACAGCGAAAACTAAATTTAAGAAGAAACTGACGCTATTGAGCGAATAGCTATTGACTCTATTCGGCCATCTTTGCGTTAGCATCGCTGGTAAAATGTGCAGACCGACCGATCAGGACTTTTGCATTGACACTGGATCAACTTAAATCCGTCGATTAGTAAGTGTTTGTTTCGCATTAAATGTGGGTGGAAGGAATCGCTGGATGTAAATATAGTTTCAAATGTACATACAGGTAGCCTAAATAGCATGTTACCATCGATTAGCTGGCAGTCATGCCACGACCAAATATGTCTGATTAGTACATAAGTCATAAGTAACATCAACAACACTCACCTTTGTGATTTCGTTGACTTTATCGTTGGGAATGCATCTGCTTTGAGTGTCACAGGATATCCAGACATTTTTGCCAGACATCTCTGTCGTAGCATCGCCGGTAAAAAACAAACGGGGGACTTTTGCATCTCTTGACACTGGAGCAACTTAAATCCGTCGATTGCTAAGTGTTTGTTTGGCATTAAATGTGGATGGAGGGAAAGGCTAGATGTAAATATAGCTACAAATGACGCATAATGCTGCGATATGTACACATAGCTAGCCTAAATAGCATGTTAGCATCGATTAGCAGGCCGTGCTAATCGATGCACATTTTACATAAATCAACTTGAATCCGTCTCTGATCGTGTTGTTACACCCTCCGACAACACACCGACGAGGCATGATGTCTCCAAGGTATCGGAAAACAGTCGAAAAAAGGAAAATAACAGAGCTGATTTGATTCGATGCGTCTGATGTGTAGGGAAAAATGGCGTTGAGTAACGATGTGACGTCACGTTCTGAAATCGCAAAGCATAATCAGAAAAGCGTTTAATTTGCCAAAATTCACCCATTTAGAGTTCGTGAAATCGGTTAAAAAAATCTATGGTCTTTTTTCTGCAACATCAAGGTATATATTGATGCTTACATAGGTCTGGTGATAATGTTCCCCTTTAAGTGTTGTGAGTGAAGAGTTACGTCACAGAACCAATTAAGCTCGTAAGTTGAGGTACTTGCAGCGAGTCAGACACAGACGCCGTGAATCACATGACGTGCCTCCTCCTGCGTGGCAACTGTAAACTTTTGATTGCACACAAAGAGGAAGTCAGTGTTTGACACGTCCCCATCCGGAAAAGTCAACCGCAGTGTGATGTATTCGTTGTGACTCACACTGCACCAACTTATCTCTGATACTACTGTATATGCTGTATGTCTCCCTGAATGGCAACAAGGTCTTCTTGCATTTAATTGGTACGTCTCTGCTGGCTGTTTTCAGACTCAAACATGCTTTAATTGCACAGCCTCAAGTGGGAAAAAAGGTGACTATTAATTTTCCAGCAAATGGGGTGATGATCCACAAAGAGTACAACAGCCTTTTCCTTCCTTTAAGCTACTTCACATGTGCCAACAAGCCACATTTTTAGACCTTTCATTCACACAGGAAGTGACATAGTGTTATTATACTGAGCTGTGACATCCTCTTTGTGTGTCAGCCACTCCCTTTGTCTTTGTACGTGTTGCAGACAGAAGATCTGCCTCAGAGCATCTCATGTTTCTGTCACTGATACCATGAAAGTGATGGCAAACCCAAACAAAACCCTTAAAGAAATGGTCAGGTAAGCGTCTCTTTGTGAAAATGTGAAAAATCCTATTGGGTGTGCCTTTTGGTGACAAGTGTGACACAGCTTACCAATGCCTGCAGCTTCACAAATAATCAATCCCACCTGACAGAAGATCAAACTGCCAGCAATAAAAGATTTTTCCTCCCTGATGGGTGAGTCACTATTATGTAGGAAATGGGTCAACATTCTGTGCTGTCGTGTTTTCAGGCATCACTTTCACCAAGAAGAAAAGCGGGTTGACAATGGGGCTAATTGATGCAGATTATGCCAGGGAAAATAGGAAGCGATGGTGACGTGATTCATCATAGAAGTACACGGCGTTCCCACGTCCATGCATTCAAAAACCTCTGAGGCCTAATGTCGCAAGAGTTGCGTGGATTTCCAACGTTCATATACAGAAAACATTGGAGGCAATAACAAATATCAAATGTATTAAATTGTGCGCACAAGCACATTTCTTTGTTTCATTGCGATCTACCTAGATACCTACAGAGGGACTATAGAGAGCCTACTGACCAACTGCATTCTGTCTGGACTGGAGCCTGCAGTGCCTCAGACTGGAAGTCTCTGCAGAGAGTGGTGCGGACGGCAGAAAAGATCCTCAGGACTCCTCTTCCTCCTATCCAGGAAATCGCGAAAAAACTACAACATATGCACACGTACACAATGAGAATAATAAACAAAAAATCCATGATTGATGTGACAAACATGCCATCCATACAATACATCGTTTGTTGACAAGAAGATATGACAGCCATCGAAGCACATTCAATCTCTTTATCAACCACGGGTAACGCAATCCGGTGAGCTAACAAACAGAGCTCCGTTTAAACCCTTGATGATGTCACATGTCACTTGGCAACAGGCCTCGCATTTTTAAAGCACACACACGCACACTGTGCTTTTATATGAAACTTCTCTCAACTCTATATGCCGGATATATATATATACATATATATATATATATATATATATACATATATATATATATATATATATATATATATATATATATATATATAAAACATTATTAATAGTAGCCTCTCTTCTGGAATAGTTCCAGTAGAGTTTAAACAAGCAGTGGTACGACCTCTACTTAAAAAAACCAAGCCACGGCCCCTCTCTCCTCTCTAACCTCAGACCTATCTCCAATCTTCCATACATTTCCAAAATATTACAGAAGGTTGTCTACAGTCAGTTGTTGCCCTTCTTAGAGGATAATGGTATCACTGAGCTGTTCAGTCCGTTTTTAAAGCCCTCCACAGCACAGAGTCAGCGCTTCTAAAAGTTTTTAACGATATCCTCCTGTCAACTGATTCTGGCAAATATGTCGTTCTGGTGCTTTTAGATCTGTCTGCTGCGTTCGACACCGTCGACCATGCCACCTTAATCACTCGTCTGGTTCCTCAACTGGTTCCGGTCCTACCTAGCCGACAGGAGTTTTTGTGTAAAAATAGACAGTTTTATGACTTCCACAGCTCCTCTACCACACGGGGTGGGGTCCCCCATGTTTTTATGTTTTATTTATTTATTTTTTATCATGTTCTGTTTGTGTTGTGTTGTTTGCTCGGTCCTCGTATTATCTTTTAAACTGCCCCTTGTACAGCACTTTGGCTACCCCTGTGGTAAATTTTAAATGTGTTTTATAATTAAAGTTGATTTGATTTATATATATATACATATATATATATACATGTATATATATATATATATATATATATATATATATATATATATATATATATATATATCGACTAGATACACTATTGTACTTGGTATCATTACAGTGGATGTCAGGTGTAGATTCACCCATGGCATTTGTTTACATTCAAGGCGTTAGTAAAGCATGTTTAGCTATTCCTCATCCTGCAGGGATGATACTTGTAAGAAACTTACTTTATTTGTCGCCATGGAGACCAGGTTTAGTGATTTAAAAGTAGCTAAAGCACCTCTTTCTGAGGGAATTTTAGTATTATAACTTCACCTTTATCGTTAGTTTTTTGGCCAAAATTCGTCTGTTTTCCCTTTTCTGTCCACACACTGTGTCTGCTTGTAAGTACTCCTTGATTGTGCGCTGTCGAACATGCTCCTCTGCCCGTAAACCAGCCGTGTCATGATGTGACAACGCGTCGTCATGCCCGGGAAACGGTACTTTTCAAACAGGGTATAATACCGTTTTTGGTTCATTAATACTGCGGTACTATACCAGTACCAGTATACCATACAAGCCTATGACCAACATTAAAATACAGTGGCGTAATAGGCTTAAGTATTCATTAAAAAAGAGGCAGAGGTTTTAGTCAGGTATACTTAATATTTTTGACCACGGTAACAATACACACAGTTTGAACAGTAACAATGTGTTTGAATATAGGAAAAAAAATATGGCACTTAAAGGGGAACATTATCACCAGACCTATGTAAGCGTCAATATATGCCTTGATGGTGCAGAAAAAAGACCATATATATTTTTTAACCGATTTCTAAATGGGTGAATTTTGGCGAATTAAACGCCTTTCTGTTTATGGCTCTTTTGGCGATGACGTCAGATCGTGATGTCACCGAGGTAATACAGCCGCCGTTTTCATTTTCAACACATTGCAAACACCGGGTCTCAGCTCTGTTATTTTCCGTTTTTTCGACTATTTTTTGGAACTTTGGAGACATCATGCTTCATCGGTGTGTTGTCGGAGGTTGTAACAACACTAACGGAGGGATTCAAGTTGCACCACTTGCTCAAAGATGCGAAAGTGGCAAGAAATCTGCCGCCAGACCCCATTGAATGTGCCGGAGTGTCTGCACATTTTACCGGCGATGACAGACATGGCACAGAAATGTATAGATAACCTGCAGATGCATTTGCAACGATAAAGTCAACGAAATCACAAAGGTGAGTTTTGTTGATGTTGTTGACTTATGTGCTAATCAGACATATTTGGTTGCGGCGTGACTGCCAGCTAATCGATGCTAACATGCTACGCTAATCGATGCTAACATGCTATTTACCAGCGGTGCTAAAGCAGACATGGCACAGAGATGTATGGATAACCTGCAGATGCATTTGCAACAATATTACGTTTCCTTCCACCCACATTTAATGCGAAAAAAACACTTACCAATCGACGGATTTAAGTTGCTCCAGTGTCACAAGATGCGAAAGTCCTGATCGTTTTGTCCGCACATTTTACCGGCGATGCTAAAGCAGCTCTTCGGCCATGCTATGGCTATGAATAGTGTCAATAGCTATTCGCTCAATAGCTCCAGTTTCTTCTTCAATACTTTCATACTCCAACCATTCGTTTCAAAACATGCGTAATCTGTTGAATCGCTTAAACTGCTGAAATCCAAGTCTGAATCTGAGCTAATGTCGCTATATCTTGCTGTGCTATTCGCCATTGTTTGTTTACATTGGCAGCACTGTGTGACGTCACAGGAAAATGGATAGTGTCTTCGCAGAGAGTGAAAAAAAGGCACTTTAAAGCTTTTTTTAGGGATATTCTGGAACCGGTAAAATTTTGAAAAAAATTTCAAAAAATACAACAAGCCACTGGGAATGCATTTTTATTGTTTTTAACCCTTTTGAAATTGTGATAATATTCCCCTTTAAATAATAAATCAAATTTTTGGCGTCCCACTAGATAGACCCCGTGTACCATTACAGTTTGATAAATCACCGTTCTAGGGTATCTGAAACGTAATAACATATGTACTTGATACATTTTCCTATGTATGGAAATGTTTGGCCCAACCTGTAGACATTGGACTTCTCAGGAATTACAATCGCATTCAAAATTTCAGCACTCGCTACACCTCTGAACATTCACGTTGACTTTTACACTTGTGCTAACATGTCACAAACAAAATTATGTAGCTTTAAAATCAAATAGATGCATGTCCATGTTGTAAAAAAGTATTGAATATAGATAGATAGATAGATAGATAGATAGATAGATAGATAGATAGATAGATAGATAGATAGATAGATAGATAGATAGATAGATAGATAGATAGATAGATAGATAGATAGATGGATGGATGGATGGATGGACGGACGGACGTACGGACGGACGGACAGACAGACAAAAAAGATAATACTTTATTGATTCCTTCAGGTGAGTTCCCTCAGGAAAATTAAAATATGGAATAATTTGAGGGTCCCCTCACACATTCAGTAAAATTCAAATGACTGGTTAATGACATGACAGAGGTGTGCCTGAGGGCTCATGGTTAAGGTTTTCTTAATTATAAGAAAGTGTCTCTGCCGCACTGTTGAAAGAAACGTTTACCATTATCACATTCATGCATTCTCTAAATGAATGTTGACTGCTTTCCTTTGAAATCTGTTGTCTTGTCCGTGTTTTACCTCCTTTCATTCTACAAACGTAAATCTTAGAACCTAACTCATTCCAGTTGCCAAGATTATTTGGCATAGAGGAAGAAGGAGTCTTATAACCATCAAATCATGGGGATGTTGGATTTCAGAGTGCCTAATATCCCCAGCTCAAAGGGAGGCATGTGGGGACACAGCTTATTTAAAGGGGGGAATTACATCGTTCACAGACTTTTCTGATGTCTTCTTAACTAGCCCCGTCCCAAAAATACCCTTTTAAAACTTCAAAGTCTCATGACAGGAAGTACAGGTTGAAAGGCTTCAGGAGGAGTTGATACATTTGGGCACGCTCACGCACTTAGAGAGTGGTAAAGATGAATTAAAGGCCTACTGAAATTAGATTTTCTTATTTAAACGGGGATAGCAGGTCCATTTTATGTGTCATACTTGATCATTTCGCGATATTGCCATATTTTTGCTGAAAGGATTTAGTAGAGAACATCCACGATAAAGTTCACAACTTTTGGTCCCTGCCTTTATAGCAAGTCGCAGACGATAACGTCACCCATTGATGGCTACTCACATTCTCACATTGTTTTTAATGGGAGCCTCCAACAAAAAGAGCTATTCGGACCGAAAAAAACGACAATTTCCCCATTAATTTGAGCGAGGATGAAAGATTTGTGTTTGAGGATATTGATAGCGACGGACTAGAAAAAAACAACAACAAAAAAAAAGTTAAAAATTAAAAAAACGCGATTGCATTGGGACGGATTCAGATGTTTTTAGAAACATTTACTAGGATAATTCTGGGAAATCCCTTATCTTTCTATTGTGTTCCTAGTGTTTTAGTGAGTTTAACAGTACCTGATATATGTAGGTGTGTGTCCACGGGTGTGTTGACGCCAGTGTCTCAGGGAAGTCGACGGCAGCTATGGACGGCGCAAACTCAGCTGATATCCGGTAAGAAGGGACTTTTTACCACAATTTTCTTACCGAAACCTGCTGGTTGACATTCGGTCGGGATCCATGTTCGCTTGACCGCTCTGATCCATAGTAAAGTTTCACCTCCGGGAAATTTAAACAAGGAATCACCGTGTGTTTGTGTGGCTAAAGGCTTAAGCTTCCCAACTCCATCATTCTACTTCGACACCTCCAATATTAATTGAACAAATTGTAAAAGATTCAGCAACACAGATCTTCAAAATACTGTGTAATTATGTGGTTAAAGCAGACGACTTTTAGCTGTGTGTGTGTGCAGCGCTCATATTTCCTAACAGTCCGTGACGTCACGCGTACACGTCATCATTCCGTGACGTTTTCAAGAAGAAACTCCCGGGAAATTTAAAATTGCAATTTAGTAAACTAAAAAGGCCGTATTGGCATGTGTTGCAATGTTAATACTTCATCATTGATATATAAACTATCAGACTGCGTGGTGGGTAGTGGTGGGTTTCAGTAGGCCTTTAAGCAACATTGAAGTCCTCTGGCCTTAAAGACACTGGGACGGTCATTCAGCAAACATTCCTCATTAAAAACACAGGTAAGCATTATTGTACGATATGAGTAAAACAATGTTTCCCAGAGGACTTGTTGGTACTGCTGGTGATCTGCAACATTGTGCTTTAAATATCGCGGCATCACTATATCACAGATTTTTTTTAAAGCATATTCTACATGTGTTTCTGTTGTGTACACAGGAGAAGACGGCACAGACAACAAGGGCGTAGTATTGTTCTACAAACGTATGTTTTATTATATATATATTTACAATATATATAATAACAAACTGCGATGAGGTGGCGACTTGTCCAGGGTGTACACCGCCTTCCGCCCGATTTTAGCTGAGATACTCAACAGCGCCCCCCACGACCCCAAAACGGAATAAGCGGTAGAAATGGATAGATGGATGGATAAAAACAAACCATAATGTGAATAAACTAGGGAAATGGAGTGTGACAAAATCCAAGAGTGTGTATGGTGTGTGACGATGTGTACGAATTAAAGAGCGTTACCAGAAATGCTGAGCAAGAGGTGAGGAATCTAGGGGGGAACAAGACAAGCTCGGAGGTCCGTGAGCAGGCAGGAAGTTGGGGGCGATAGAGAGGCGCTAAAAGGTCCGTGTCCAGGGCCATTTTAGTGTTGCCAATCAACCTATCCCCAGGTGCATGTCTTTGGAGGTGGGAGAAAGCCGTAGTACCCTGAGGGAACCCACGCAGTCAAGGGGAGAACATGCAAACTGCACACAGAAAGATCCAGAGCCTGTGAATGGAACAATACGAAGGTCCTGAGTAGTCCTGAGTTCAATCCCGGGCTCTGGATCTTTCTGTGTGGAGTCGTTGTCAGCAGCTTACTGTATATACAGCTCAATTTTTGTTCTGACCATAGAACTTTCCTACAGAAGGTTTTATCTTCGTCCATGTGATCTCAGATCAAACAAGAATTGAGCTGTTTGGCCACAATACCCAGCAATAAGTTTAGAGGAGAAAATGTGAGACCTTTAATTCCAGGAACACCACTCCCACCATCAAGCATGGTGGTGGTAGTATTATGCTCTGGGCCTGTTTTGTTGTCAATTGGACTGGTGCTTTAGAGAGAGACAATGAAAATGGAGGATAACCTCCAAATTCTTCAGGACAACCTAAAATCATCAGCCCGGAGGTTGGGTCTTGGGGGCAGTTGGGTGTTCCAACAGGACAATGACCCCAAACACATCTCAAAATTGGTAAATAAATGGCTAAATCAGGCTAAATATAAGGTTTTAGATTCGCCTTCCCAAATTCCTGACTTAAACTTGTGGACAATGCTGAAGAAACAAGTCCATGTCAGAAAACCAACACATTTAGCTGAACTGCACCAATTTTGTCAAGAGGAGTGGTCAAAAATTCAACCAGAAGCTTGTCAGAAGCTTGTGGATGGCTACCAAAAGTGCCTTATTGCAGTGGAACTTGCCAAGGGACATGTAACCAAATATTAACATTGCTGTATGTATACTTTTGACCCAGCAGATTTGCTCACATTTTCAGTAGACCCATAATAAATTCATAAAAGAACCAAACTTCATGAATGTTTTTTGTGACCAACAAGTATGTGCGCCAATCACGCTATCACAAAAAAATAAGAGTTGTAGAAATTATTGGAAACTCAAAATAGCCATGACATTATCTTTACTGTAAGTGATGACTTGTCAGATCCGTTCCCCAGTTCAAAAGCCATATTGTCCAGAAAGTGAGCACAATGTCCACATTTGGGTTAAAAGCTCCACACGGCCCACTGACAGTCAGCTAGACTGGAGCACTAAGTAAATCCACTCTGCAAAGGATTATTGCAGCTGTCAGAACGCACTTTCTGTTCAGTGGCAGTTTCAGTCAGAATTGCCAAGATGATGTCTGGTTATTTCAGGATGTTGCACAATAGCGGTGAATAACAGACACTTTTCACCACAAACTGCTCGCTGCCCGTACGCGATATGTGCTCTGTAAGGTCATAGAGCAGAGTGGTGTACTTTCAAATGGATGCCAAACGTATTCTGACACATGCACACTGAAGAAGTTGATAAAAGAGCATGGCAAATGATATGCATGACCCTCCCTTGATGCCTGTGCAGCCAAGGCACGAACGCTTGATGACATACGAAGCAACATGAGGCATATGAATCACGCCAACTCTAACGTGGCCCAGAGCTGTGTGATTGTCCTCATCTGGTGCACAGTGTTCCTGCCGCTGCCAGGTGAAACACTCAAAGTCGGAAACAAGAGTGTACGTGGCATGAAAGATGTGTATTTCGCTTTCTCCTTCATTTCCCCCAACACAGAATCCACCCACTCACCCATCCTCCGTCTCGGAGACTCTGAGGATCCGAGCTTTATCAGCGGGCGTCATTTCATGAGAGCCATCATCAAAGGTAGCTTTCTGGGTTTCCATGGAAACAGCCCCACTTTAGGGGTGGTGTATGGCAGGAGGCGTGTGTTGGAATGCTGCGAGTTACTATGGAGACTGGAATGACAGCTTACATAAGTATTCAGTGTGTGCGTCTGGTGCGGCGAGGCACATTCCGCCGTATAATTAATACTCGGAGTGTTGAGGCTCGCCGCCGTTGAAAATTACAACAATGTCATTTCAAGTGGGAGGCGGCGATGCTCATCGGGCCACGCCACCGCAGTCAAGGTCAGGCTAATATCCCCGCCAATTAAGCCCGGCTTGTGCATAGAACAGCTGTCAAGTGCCATCTCCAAGGTGACACATCAAATAGACAAAAATAGCCACCCAAGGACACCATATTCAATATTGTCCCACACATGTTTGTTCATGTTTACATAAGAAATTGGCCAACATTCCGTAGGAAAACCCCTTTAATACTCAGTGGAATGTGGAAATTTACTAACACAAAGGTATGCTTTGTCTTCACATTGTCACATGTATGGAAGTGTATCAATTAGTGTTGTAATGATACCAATATTTTGATACCGGTACTAAAATTATTCCGATACTTTTCGCTACTTTTCTTAGTAAAGGGCACCACAAAAAAATTAAATTATTGGCTTTATTTTAACAAAAAATCTTAGGCTACATTAAACATATCACCACATGGCCTCAAGAACACTTCATAAAACCACTGTCAGTAACTACAGTTGGTCGCTACATCTGTAAGTGCAAGTTAAAGCTCTACTATGCAAAGCCAAAGCCATTTATCAACAACACCCAGGAACGCCGATGGCTTCGCTGGGCCCAAGCTCATCTAAGATGGACTGATGCAAAGTGGAAAAGTGTTCTGTGGTCTGACGAGTCCACATTTCAAATTATATTTGGAAACAGAGGACGTGGTGTCACATGTATGGAAGTGTATCAATTAGTGTTGTAACGATACCAATATTTTGGTACCGGTACCGGTACTAAAATTATTCCGATACTTTTCAGTACTTTTCTTGATAAAGGGTACCACAAAAAAAAATAATTATTGGCTTTATTTTAACAAAAAATCTTAGGCTACATTAAACATATGTTTATTATTGCAGGTAAGTCCTTAAAGGCCTACTGAAATGAGATTTTCTTATTCAAACGGGGATAGCAGGTCCATTCTATGTGTCATACTTGATCATTTCGCGATATTGCCATATTTTTGCTGAAAGGATTTAGTAGAGAACATCGACGATAAAGTTTGCAACTTTTGGTTCTGATAAAAAAGCCTTGCCTTTACCGGAAGTCGCAGACGATAGCGTCACAAGGGTGAGGGCTCCTCACGTCTTCACATTGTTTTTAATGGGAGCCTCCTGCAGCAAGAGCTATTCGGACCGAGAAAATGACAATTTCCCCATTAATTTGAGCGAGGATGAAAGATTTGTGGATGATGATATTGCTAGCGAAGTACTAGAAAAAAGAAAAAAGGCGATTGCATTGGGACGGATTCCGATGTTTTTAGACACATTTACTAGGATAATTCTGGGAAATCCCTTATCTTTCTATTGTGTTGCTAGTGTTTTAGAGAGATTAAATACTACCTGATAGTCGGAGGGGTGTGTCCACGGGTGTCTTGAGGCCAGTGTCTGATGGAAGTCGACGGCAGCTGATCTTCGGTAAGGGCCGACTTTTTACCACAATTTTCTCACCGAAACCTACCGGTTGATAAGTGGTCGGGAACCATGTTCGCTTGACCGCTCTGATCCATAGTAAAGCTTCACCTCCGGGAATTTTAAACAAGGAATCACCGTGTGTTTGTGTGGCTAAAGGCTAAAGCTTCCCAACTACATCCTTCTACTTTGACTTCTCCATTATTAATTGAACAAATTGCAAAAGATTCAGCAACACAGATGTCCAGAATACTGTTTAATTGCGCGATGAAAAAAGACTTTTAGCCGCAAATGGTGCTGCGCTAATATGTCCTCTACAGTCCGCGACGTCACGCGCACGCATCATCATTCCGTGACGTTTTCAACAAGAAACTCCACGGGAAATTCAAAACTGCAATTTGGTAAACTAAACCGGCCGTATTGGCATGTGTTGCAATGTTAATAATTCATCATTGATATATAAACTATCAGACTGTGTGGTCGGTAGTAGTGGGTTTCAGTAGGCTTTTAAATAAAATAGTGAACAGACAAGACAACTTGTCATTTATTAGTAAGTAAACAAACAAAGGCTCGTAATTAGTCTGCTGACATACGCAGTAACATATTGTGTCATTTATCATTCTATTATTTTGTCAACATTATTAAGAGGTAGAAAATGAATTATTAATCTACTTGTTCATTTACTCTTAATATCTGCTTACTTTCTCTTTTAACATGTTCTATCTACACTTCTCTTAAAATGTAACAATCACCTATTCTTCTGTTGTTTGATACTTTACATTAGTTTTGGATTATACCACAAATTTGGGTATCAATCCGATACCAAATCATTACAGGATCATACATTGGTCATATTCAAAGTCCTCATGTGTCCAGGGATATATTTCCTGAGTTTATGAACATAATATACATTTTAAAAAACGAAAAAAGATATTGTGATGCCAAAAAATTCCTACGTAATCATAACTACGTAATCATAGCAGTATTAACTAGAAACGTGCCTGTACTTGATATCGTTTGTTACGAAATGGTGGTGACGAATCCCAAGATGCAGAGTGTCCTCAAACACGAATCTTTCATCCTCGCTCAAATTAATTGGGAAATTGTCGCTTTCTCGGTCAGAATCGCTCGCGCTGCTGGCGTCCATGATTGTAATCAATGGGTGGATGTGAGGAGTCCGACAATCTGTGACGTCACGCGCACTACTTCCCGGAAAGGCAGGGCTTTTTTAAGAGCGACCAAAAGTTGCTAACTTTACCGTCGATGTTCTCTACCAAATCCTTTCAGCAAAAATATGGCAATATCGCGAAATGATCAAGTATGACACATAGAATGGACCTGCTATCCCCGTTTAAATAAGAAAATCTCATTTCAGTAGGCCTTTAATGTGGTAGGACTAGTAGTAATCTTTAGCCTGCTCAGTGGCCTTGTGGTTAGACTGTCCGCCCTCAGGTCAGTAGGCTGTGAGTTCAAACCCCGGCCAAGTCATACCAAAGACTATAAAAAAATGGGACCCATCAGCTCCCTGCTTGGCACTCAGCATCAAGGGCTGGAATTGGGGATTAAATCACCAAAAATTATTCCCTAGCGGAGCCACCGCTGCTGCTCACTGCTCCCCTCACTTCCCAGAGGGTGGAACAAGGGGATGTGCCAAATGCAGAGGGTAATTTCACTACACTTAGTGTGTGTGTGTGACTATCAGTGGTACTTTAACTTTAAACAATGGCGACTGAAGCGAAATCCACAGTGTTGTTGGAGTTGGAACTAATCATTTTGAAACAATTGTCACTGTTATTGTACGTATTGCCACGAAACCGGAGGAGTCTTTTGTGAAGGTGTCATAAACAAAACCACCAACAGAGGTGTAAACAATTGGTAAAAAAAAAAAAAACAATGCTTTCCCCTACATGTGATGAGAGTACATAAAGTTAGACAATAGAGGAAATGGTATTCTAAGGTAGAAGTCAGTTCATTTATTAACAATGGCCACTCCCACCAATAACTAATGGATCCCCAGTGATGAGAAACACTTCAGTCAAATTGCCTTGAGTGCTTTGACTCCAAATGGAAGGAGACAGATGATGTCCATCTTGTCTGCAGTGCATATAAAGCATTAGGTCTGATTTCAACTCCCATCACATCCTACTGTGTGCTGCACCACCCTGACTGCGCTCTTTAAGTCTTGATTAAAAAGAGCTTTCACTTTCATGTTTGGCGCACATAACTACAGTTGCTCTGACGGATCAACAAATAATTTCTTCTGGCCCGAGGAAGGAATTGATTGCGTGGGAAACACACAGCGTTGTAATTGTTTTGGCCACTGACACGCATAACCCAATGTCCCTTTTGCCCATTTTCCCCTGACGCATCCTGTGATGATGCAATCACATGTGACTGCATTGCGAGCCAAACTATCACGAAACATGACTAATATGTCACTTCATGTATTCAGCATGTAAAATTGTTAGATATCCCAGCATTTCAGCATGTAGTTTTTTTCTCCTAAACATGCAAGGGCGTCTGGCTTGTAACCAAAACCACGTGCTGCTTTACACGTGGAGCATTTCCAACCGCTTTCAAGACTGTTAGAAGATGGGCGGTAGCGACACACTGATGAGGAAACCGCAACGTGACAAATGTTGTACTACTAAAACTGTCACACCGACTCGAGCCGGGCGACAGTCAGTGTGGGCTCAGTGAGACAGACCTCAACATGAGGACTTCCTCTTTTACTGGTTTACTACTTTAACTGATACCGTGTCAGCAGTCCAAATTTCAACTGAATTGACACAATACAAGGCATACAGTTTTCACAGCATGCCAACGATAAAAACAAACTGTTCACTATTGTTACGAGGTCGGTGGTTAGGCACTTGCAGCGTGTTTTCTGTTTTCTATGATTTCCAGATGCGATTTCTTCATTGTAACCACACTCAGGATGTTTAGTCAATGGAGGTCAAACCACAGATATTTTGGCCACGTGTCCACTGCCTCCAGTACACAATCACCTGGTTAAACACTTTTATTATCATAAAATGGCAATTGGTTCAATTAATAATGAAAACTACAAAGAAAAAAGATGTTGGTGGAAAGCGGTGTATTGCAGCCGGCTGTAGCAACACAAACACAGTCGGTGTTTCTTTGTTTTTTGTGAAGCTTTAATATGGAACAGAGCCGTCAAGCGAACATGGTTCTCTACCACACGTCAACCGGCAGGTTTCGGTGAGAAAATTGTGGTAATAAGTTGGCTCTTACCGTAGACATGAGCGGAGCTTGTGTCGTCTCTCCTGCAGCTGTCAAAGAGGCAGCTGCGAACTTCTTGGCTCCCCCATGGCTTACCTCAGAGACACTGGCGGTCACCATAGCCCTCTGACTTTCAGGTATGACTATATAATCTCACTAAAACACTAGTAACACAATAGGCAGATAAGGGATTTTCCAGAATGATCCTAGTAAATATGTCTAATAACATCTGAATCGCTCCCACTTCCCTCGTCTTTTTTTTCTTCTAGTCCTTCACTCTCACCATCCTCATCCACAAATCTTTCATCCTCGCTCAAATTAATGGGGAAATTGTCGCTTTCTCGGTCTGTAAACAATGTGAGGATGTGAGGAGCTCTACAACCAGTGACGTCACGCGCACATCGTCTGCTACTTCCGGTACAGGTAAGGCCTTTTTATTAGCAACCAAATGTTGCTAACTTTATCGTGGATGTTCTCTACTAAATCCTTTCAGCAAAACTATGGCAATATCGCGAAATGATCAAGTATGACACATAGAATGGACCTGCTATCCCCGTTTAAATAAGAACATCTAATTTCAGTAGGCCTTTATTTAGTCATTATTAAGTTCATATTAATGCCTTATTCTGCATGGCCTTATTATACAACAACTCTAACTCTAACCCAGTGGTTTTTAACCTGGGTTCGATCAAACCCTAGGGGTTCCGTGAGTCTGCCTCAGGGGTTCGGCAGAGCGCAGCGGTCAAGACACACCAGACTCATGAATTGATTGACGTGGACCCCGACTTAATTAAAAAAGTTGAAAAATGTATTCGGGTGTTACCATTTAGTGGTTAATTGTACGGAATATGTAATGTACTGTGCAATCTACTAATAAAAGTTTCATTCAATCAATCAATTAATCATGTAAATAAAAACATCTCCCAATCGGCGTATCTGTACTGTAAAGTTAACATTTGAATGACAATAAAAAAGAAGTCTAAGTCTAAGTATTATGGCTACCCCCCAAACAATCTTCCCTCCAATTTTCCATCTAATTTGCAAGTGTGTAATTTGTTGTGAGTTCATGCACTGTGTTGGTTTCATTCTTTGAACAAGATGATGTCCATGTTTTGCACGAGTAAAAAAACCAAACATCCATCCATCCATTTTCTACCGCTTATTCCCTTCGGGGTCACGGGGGGCACTGGTGCCTATCTCAGCTACAATTGGGCGGAAGGCGTTGTACACCCTAGACAAGTCGCCATCTCATCGCAGAAAACCAAACATATAACTTTGTATTGAATTTGGGAAAAAAAAACAAAAAAACATTTTATTTTTCTCTAAAGAAGGGTTCGATGAATGTGCATATGAAACTGGTGGGGTTCGGTACCTCCAACAAGGTTAAGAGCCACTGCTCTAACCCTAACCAAATAACCCTAACCCTAACTGTCTAACCCTAACCAAATAACTCTAACCAAATAACACTAACAGTCCAACCATAACCCTAACCAAGTTAGATAAAATAGATTAGATTAGATAGTACTTTGTTTATTCCGTCAGGAGAGTTCCTTCAGGAAAATTAAAATTTTCAGCACAATCCCATTCAAGATCAAACGAACATTACAGGGAGACAGAACAGGATCGCCCCTTACAAAAAAGATGAGAGACAGGTAAAAAAGTGGGGGGAATGGGAGAAAAAAATCGAAGATTAAAATAAGCTAAAAAAATCGGTCTTAGCCTGGGCCCTGGAGAGGGGGTGCAGACTGAGGCCAAGGGAAAAAAACAACTCATAGCCATAGAACACATCCCTCTTACATGAGTGTAAGAGGGAAACATCAAAGAACACAGAGGACAATAAAGACATTAAAGCAGCAGATACAACCAGACACTTCTACATACAGCTATGAATAAAAAGTAAAAGAAACATATCCACTGTGGTGGCCTCTGCGGTGTTCCACGGTATCGTCCGCTGGGGTGGAGGGAGCTTGGTCAGATACAGGAGCAGACCCAACAAAGCAACCAAGATAGC
Source organism: Nerophis ophidion (assembly GCF_033978795.1). Classification (NCBI taxonomy): domain Eukaryota; kingdom Metazoa; phylum Chordata; class Actinopteri; order Syngnathiformes; family Syngnathidae; genus Nerophis; species Nerophis ophidion. The sequence continues at coordinate 24,134,086 of NC_084619.1, forward strand.
CGACTCCACTCTCGGCCAGTGTCCAGTACGCATGGATGAGCGAGGATACGTCCAAGGTGACTGAGGTGTCCGACCCCTGTTCACCCAGCCAAGACACCGCGAAGCCTCTCCGTCCCAGCGCTCAGTGCTAGCTCCGCATCTCCTCCAGTCTGTTACGACTGGTTGGCATAGTGGTGCCAAATTGGTCCCTTCGTGGATGCGTCGGCATGAAAACAGCAACGGTAAGTTCAAATGATTTATTACACTTAACAAAAACAGACTATGAACAAAAACACTGGAGCTAACAGACAAAAATAAACCAAGGGCGCTAGCATGAAAGCTAGGAATAGAAAATACAAAAACTATACTTGGCACGAAGCACACAAAAGAGTAAACAAAAAACATTCAGCATGAAAGCTGGAATATCGAGTGGCTTAGCGTAAGAGCTAGCGAGAAAATACATACGGGTAGAAGACAGTCGTGAATGTTGCTCGAAGGCAAATTAGAGTCCCAGAAAGAATAACGAAAAGGGACGGGCTTAAATAGGTGAGTAATCAAAAAGTGACAGGTGTGCAGAAACTGTGATTAGCAGGTGGGATCAATGAGGAACCATGGTGACTGGCTAAACACGAAGTAAGAGTGTAGAACAGTGATACAACAACTGGAAGTATAAACCATATGTGGTGATCCAAGTAGCGGATCGCAACACAGTCCCTCCAAACCGACTGTGGTGTGGCAGACACCCAGCAGCTGGTCTCCATGGCCAAAAGGCTCCTGGGAGGCAGATCCAGAAGTCCACAAAAAAAAGTTCCACAGAGGTCACGAAAGTGCCACCCCTTGTCTCACAGTCCCAAAGGGTCCCGGACCAAAAGGCAAGGAAATACAATAACACATGAAAACAAGAGGGAAACACAAAATGATGACACGAGCACAGAGCTTCTGCCAACAGCAGCCACTACAGCAGCGCCATCTTGGAAAAAACCTAACCCTAACTTTCTAACCATAACCCTAACCAAATAACTCTAAATTAAGTCTTTGTTACTTACAATATATTCCCCCTAGTGACCAAAGAACTCTTAAATTAAGTCTTTTGTTACTTAGAAAAAGCTCCCCATACCAAAGTGTTACCAAAATGTGTTATTGGGTTGACTTAACTTACTTTCTATAAAACATTTTTAGTTCTATAATGTATTGCCCACGTATTGGATCAGGACTCAAAATCAGATCGGATCTAAGACATTTAAATCGGATTGGGATCAAAAGCCATAAATCTTGTTCGGGAATCTCTCGAGATAACATTTAAATCTCTGAGACTTAAGACAAAATGTTATATGTTGCTGTTGTTTACAATTAACAGTGTCTAGAAACTGTAAAAACTAGAACGATTAGTGTTGTTTTTGTGGCATCTATATAAAGCATAAATTCTTGCAAAGGGTTTAGAGAAAGTACCTTATCTGACTTGGGTAACTATTGCATGCAACTATGATAGCAGGGACAGATGGCAGGAGGGGAAAGCCGTTTGACTGCGGACAGGGACATGCTTTACTAAGTGAGCTAAGTGAGAAGAATGCGTTGTGACACCCCTCCTGGGCACCTTGTGAACAGCGTGACAGCAGCATGAAAGCGTCAACATGCCAGTTTTTACTGTGAACTCCTCTTTTGTGCAGGCCTGCCAAGACTCCCGACAGTTTGGGTTTGACTCGTATGCGAGTGCAAAGACTCACCCTGATGTTTCTAAAAGTGCTGCTCTACTATGTCACCCTGAAAATATATTTTTTTTCACATCGAAGGATGGAAGATGGAAGAGTGGTGTGGCCAATCACACCAATAGATAGCATGTTGCAGAGCTGTTGCATCATATCATATTCATGCAGGCAAACACCAGTGGTTGCATGTGGTGCGCCAGCTAAATTAGTTGATTGTGTTGACTAAGTGCAAACTCTCCCTAATTATGTAATTACTTTGTAATTTCAGGCAATGATACATGTCACAGCTCAAACATAAGCTGCTTGTTTTGAGTTATTATTCAAACAGAAAGTGACAAACTCCTTCACCTGTACACACGATACTAAAACCATCAAACTTCTGTCTGAAATAAGCAGACTCCTAAGCAGAAAGTCTGCCTTTCAGCCACCAAGCTCTACAGTCTGGGTTGGATTGGTAAACCTGGATCAGGCTTGTGTGTAGGCGACAGCTCCATCAGCTAATGAATAATATAACATGATGGCAGCACATGGCGTCTAACCATCTATCCAACATTTTTCTCCTTTTATTTATTTGGGCTTTCTCTTGGGGGCTATATCTGGTAAAAAAAAAATTAAAAAAAATGACAGATACAAGATCTGGGATTCTTTTATAGATTAGGTAAAAATTGGGGCTCAGGATCGGACTGATAACTATTGAGTCGATATTAAGAATTAGGACATCACACCAATAATCCGATAACATTACAAAATAGCTCCGATAAAAAAAAAAACACTCTAATAAGGCGAAATTACCCATAATGTCCTGTAGGTGGGTTAGTGTGAACAAATCAAGCGCTCCTGTAGGAGGTTCCAAACTGCCCCGAAGCTCACCAGACCTTACAGAGTAAACAAACATGGCGTCTATTAGGCTTCACTTCTTTACCTCGTCATAGATTAGACATTCTGCATACCAATCCAATCCACTTTATTTATATAGCATATTTAAAAAAACATAAGTTTCACAAAGTGCTGCACAGAAGTTAAGACATAGATACATACTTACTAGAACAATGGTTCTCAACCTTTTTTCAGTGATGTACCCCCTGTGCATATTTTTTTAGTTCAAGTACCCCCTAATCTGAGCAAAGTATTTTTGGTTGAAAAAAAGAGATAAAGAAGTAAAATACAGCACTATCAGTTTCTGATTTAATCAATTGTATAACTGGAAAATATTGCTCATTTGTAGGAAAAAAAGTTACAAAAATAACAAAAAACTTGTTGAAAAATAAACAAGTGATTCAATTATAAATAAAAACTTCTACACATAGAGCTAATCATCAACTTAAAGTGCCCTTTTTGGGGATTGTAATAGAGATCCATCTGGATTCATGAACTTAATTCTAATAATTTCTTCACAAAAAATAAATCTTTAAAATCAATATTTATGGAACATGTCCACAAAAAAATTTAGCTGTCAACACTGAATATTGCATTGTTGCATTTCTTTTCACGGTTTATGAACTTACATTACTATTTTGTTGAAGTATTATTCAATAAATATATTTATAAAGGATTTTTGAATTACTGCTATTTTTAGAATATTTAAAAAAAAATCTCACATACCCCTTGGCATACCTTCAAGTACCCCCAGGGGTACGTGTACCCCCATTTGAGAACCACTGTACTAGAAGAGTCAGTAATATAAAACATTTATCTATAAAAATAATAATAAATACATAAAATAGACTAAAATCATACAACTCTCATGCTAGTTTAAAAGCCAAACAGTAAAAAAATATGTTTTAAAACGTGATTTAAAAGTCATTAAAGAGGGAGCTGTCCGAGTAGCAAGAGGGATATTGTTCCAAAGTTTTGGAGCCACAGCAGAAAATGCACGACCACCTTTGGATTTTAAACAGGTTTTTGGGACGACAAGAAGAAACTGATCAGCTGACCTCAGAGACCTTGTAGGGGTGTACATTTTTAAAAGGTCTGACCTATATGGTGGCGCTAGTCCGTTAAGAGATTTAAAAACCAAAAACAATATTCTAAATCTATTTTTAAAATGAACTGGGAGTCAGCAAAGGGTTACTAAAATGGGGGTATTGCGTTCATGTTCTAACTAACTAACTAACTAACTAACTAACTAACTAACTAACTAACTAACTAACTGACTAACAATGGAGCGATTGAGGCCTGGTTCATTCCAACGTAGAGGGAGTTGCATTAGTCCAAACGTGACAAAATAAATACCGACCATACTAAATGCCCAGCAAATACTCTGCCAGAAAGGAAAAACACTCAATTGCCACGCCGAAACACCGCTAGCATCCATGTCCTGAAAGCCATTGAAGACTCCATTATGGGCAAAAATGCCCAAAGCCAGTCTATGTGTCCTCCAGGCCAGTAGCACACAGGTAAGCACCGCAGGTGAGACCCACAGCCGTTTTCTTTTACTTGAGTTCCACAGCCAACGTGCTGTTTGTATGTCTATGCTGGCGGAACCGTGGCATTAGAAAAAACGCAGAGAAGTTTAATTACTTCCCTCAGAGGTAAGACGCCGCTGCAAGCAGCCCAAGGCTAAAACAATACAGACATCAGAGTTGCAGTAGACCCTGTGCCCCACCATTACTGAAGACACCGGACCCCGGTCGATCAGTATACCACTCAGAACCATGGTTTGTGCTAAGTTTGACAATGATCGCCACACTCCTGCATACACTAACAGATGGAAATTAGGACATACGCTTTGCTGATTTATGGATGTGACGTTAGCTCTTTCTCAGTACTGATTTGATTGGATTTTTATCAAGGATCCCCATTAGCTGGTTGCCACAAAAACCCACTAGTCTTCCTGGGGTCCACAAACTCAATACAATTACAGATAAAAACCTACAATTATAACTACGCAAATACAGAAACAAATAAAAGCATCAATAAGTAAACAAGCAAACAATTTCCGGTCACAGAATAATAATTACTTTATAAATATAACTACACAATACAAAACCAAACAAAAATGATCAATAAGCAGATAAATTTACAGAATCAAATAAAATATTACTTTCCTTTTAAAAACTTGTTTACTTTCAATGCCGGTGAGAATTCGAAGCAGGTTATTCCAGGGCGATACAGATGAATAAATAAAAGATTTCCGCAAAGCATTCTTCCTGGGACAAGGGAGTACAAAATGCCCCTCACTAGACGCCCTGGTATTATGATTACGTATAGTGCTACTGTAGACAACTGTATTTATCTGATAACATGTTTGGTTAGAACAAATGTACAGGTACCGTTTGCCTCTTTTTTTTTACCACAAGTGTGAACAAACAACAGTCAAATCTACATTTAAGAAATAATATACATAAGTTATTGGTTATTTGTTTTAGTATTAGTATCAGTGAAGCAGGAAGTTATCGGTATTGGTAAAAGGAATTGCTTACCAGAGTGAACAATAGAGCTGAAACGATTCCTCGAGTTATTCAATTACAAAATAAATCAGAGGAATTTTCGCTGCCTTGAGGATTCTTTAATTTTTTTTTGCGGCATTTCGCCTCATTTAGTAAACAGTAGTCAAAGCTCACGTTTCGCACGGACTGTTTAGGTATTGCACAGCGTGTTTACGTCACAGATCATACACTGCAAAACACCGCTCTTTTAATTACACTTGAGTTTAGAAAACTTTTTCGCAGACATAACTCGCAATAGCAGGCGCCGCAGAAGGCAGTGAACAGGATTCATAGCCAAACGAGGGAATTAAGAAACGACAAAACTTGTCTAAGGTGTGGGAACACTTGACATGAAAATAGAATGAAAACGCAGTAGTATGCAAATATTGCAAAGTGGAGCTCACATACCACAAAAGCACAAATTTGATGCTGAAGCACCTGTCGAGAAAAAATTAGACTGAGGGACGTCCAGAGGCGAGGTAAGTCATCTAGTATCAAATGTTAAAGCAAAAGTTGTGTTAGTAAAATAAATGTTATTCATTATGATAACCAGGATGTATTCACTCACTCCCGCGAAGTCATCAAATGCCGCCAAAAGTGTTGAAAACTAACAATACTATCTGAGCTGTTGTGTTCAATTACTGTAGCTTTTTATTAGTAATCACGTGAAAGTCGTCGTGCAAAGTTATTCAAGTCATACAAACACTTGCTACTTGGATAGCTTGCACTTGCACCCACTATAGTCTCCATAGAATGTAAAAGTTCCAAGTCCTTGTTCACAGTGTGTGCCAAGTTCCTTTCAGCCATATTGGTTCTGAATATGAAGTTGCACATTTCAAATTTGTCATGGCTTTGTGATCATGTTTTGTTTAGTTGTGTTAGATTACTTCAAGACTCCATTTGTTCCTGTTTTTTCACTCCATTGTTTTGTTTCCACGCCTACCAATCAGTTCACCTGTTCTCACGACTAACACACCTGATTCATTTGAGCTCACGCACATGTTTTCAAGCACCACAGCAATAATCAAGCCTGTAGTTGGCAGGCATTCAGCCTGGCGACATCACCCTCTACCATCCTCTACACAGACCTGCTCCATGCTGATGATCCATGCTCTTTTCTCGTTCCCCGTAAGTTTTGGTATTCATGCCATAGTTTGCAAGTTTTGTTTTATGCCCATAGTTTATGTTGTAGTAATAGTTTTGTTTCACAGCCAAGTTTTCTTACCTCCTCTGTGAGCGCCATTCGTTTGTACCTTTTTTTGAGTTAAGATAAAATATGTCATTACCTTCACATCGTGTCCGATCCAGTCGCTTTGCACCTCGGGAAAACAAACCACACCATAGTCCACGCCATGACAAAATGCAGTATCAAAGGCACTACCTAATCCACTTTTTATGTTTGATATAATGAAAACTGTTCATATTGTTTTATTTTTGATACTAAAAACATAGTTTTATTTTAAGTTTCTGAGGGAACATTAATTTTGAAGTAGTTTTCATCTGAAACATGTTATGATGGCAAAATGAACATTGATTACTATTTTGCATGCAATGAATGCTGTGAACTGTATTGCATTCTTAAAATTTAAAACTGTTGTTGTCATTAAGTGGTTTGTCTTTTTATGTTGTTTATGTATTGTTGGCAGGTTGAACACAGCTCAGCGGATTTGCGTGGAGAAACCAACGTTTAAAAACAGCACGGTATAGTAATCACCAAAAACGCACGAGCGATAAGAACTTTGTTTATGCGGACACACCTCACCTGTTTTTATTAGCTCACACACTTTGGCACAATCAACCATTGACACATTTTAGCTGTGCGTGTCAGCCTTCAATAATGAAAACAGGCATTTAGGAAATAAAAGACAATTAGGCCATATGCAATAATTGAAGGCATATCTTAACATTTATCTATTAAAATGTAATTAAGCAAAACACTGATTTATTCGATTAATCGATAGGGATATTCGATAGGATACTTAATTACTAAAATATCCGATAGCTACAGCTCTCGGGAACAGGCCTTACTTTTACAAGCAAAAGAGAAAAATATTTAGGGTTATGATTGCTATGCAATTTTCAGTGCACTCACTAATTAGTCCGCAGAACACAATGACAAGCCTGGATATCATATAAAAAATATTGGCATTTCCCTGCATTTCCTGCAAGGGGACTTGCTCAGAAAATAGACAGATGAATTATAATATTTTTTTGTGATGGCCCACATTCAATGGCAACAAACATGTTGGGAAGCTGAACTGTCATGCCTACTCTGCAGCCTTACTGATAACAAACATGTAAGCACCTCCAGTCATAATCAGAATATCAGACTGGAGCAAGGAGGGTGAATAATTAATGCAATGTCTTTTAAATTTGCTTATTTCAAATAGCAAAAAAAGTATGTTTTTTGCCTTCTTTGCCTGTGGCTGAATACTTAGCTTGCCTTGCACTGCTGCGTTCGGCTTTTAAAGCGGGGATGCATGGCTCAGAGAGATGTTTTTTGCCAAACCATCACATAGGATTCGACACACAAAAAACAAACTGAAGAAACTCTGCGTGAACTCCTCCAGCGCTGAGAAACGAGACATCAAAGCCATTTTACGACGACTAAAAACATTGATATCTCTGAGGCAAGAGAGACGTCATTTGTATGTGTGGTGGCATTTTGTAGTAAAAAACAAACAAACACACAGACAGATTTTCTTCTCGGCAGAGGAGGCGCCTTAGAGGCTGAAGGTTGTAGGCAATACTTTTCCCTGCAATGACAGATGTTTATTCAGGCGGTCATACAAGCAGCAGATATCTTCTGAAATTTCCCATGCTCCATCCTGTGTCAGTGCCCTACAAATATATCTTGTCTGGACACAAACATTCACATAAACCTCATGTTAGAGGATGAGACCAGTATACATTCTCTTTGGGTTTTCTTTAATTTACAGCCATAATCTTGGCGAGCGTCCAGTATAGTCAATGCACTGTTGTTTCTCAACACGTTTTGTTCTACACAGTGGACCATTAAGACTTAACATTTTTTAAAACAGTTATGATACTAAAGCCAAACAAGAATCAAGAACTAAACTGAAAATGGGATGAAAGCGAGGCGCTTTAGTCAACTCCGATGTATCAGTTGGTTGTGTGACCTTTGTTTTTGGTAGTCATCCCAGTGTGTATTCTTCTAAATTGTCATATCTCCTAGTCTCCCAATGGTCTAAAAATGGCTGAATGTCAGGAACTTTTTGGTAAGGGCATCGAAGTCTTGTTTCTACCAGGTAGTACGATTCAGTTTAGTACAGAGCTCTCTCTCTGTGAGAAGTGCTATTTAACTCATACTTGCCAACCCCCCCGGATTTTCCGGGAGACTCCCGAAACTCAGCGCCTCTCCCGAAAACCTCCCGGAAGAAATTTGCTCCTGAAAATCTCCCGAAATTCAGCGAAGCTGGAGGCCACGCCCCCTCCAGCTCCATGCGGACCTGAGTGGGGACAGCCTGTTTTCACGTCCGCTTTCCCACTATGTAAACAGCTTGCCTGCCCAATCACGTTACAACATCTACGGATTTTAATAAAAAACTGCACACACAAGGAGACGAAGCAGAAGAACGAGGAAGTTACAGCCATGGCGATGCCGTCTGTAATAGAGTGATTCTATGTCGTCTGTCGCCATTTCCCGGTGAATGTTGGCTATAGCGTTATGGGGTTGCTTTTTGATTGGCCAACGATTTAGGTGGTGTTGCGCACCTGACGGCAAGTGACTCTCGCCAGTATGCAAATGGCAGAACAAAGGTTACTCAAATAGTGAAAGGTAAGTGTTGTTTTTTTAGTAACCAGCAAGCACAGTACAGTTAGTAGAACAACTCTGTTTTTATTACTGTGTATTTGATAGGTGCCGTCTGAAATTCAACTATTTATTTTATTTATATATATAATAAAATAAATATATATAGCTAGAATTCACTGAAAGTCAAGTATTTCATATATATATATATATATATACATATATATATATATATATATGAAATATATATGAAATACTTTATATACATATATATATATATATATATATGAAATATATATGAAATACTCGAGTTGGTGAATTGTAGATGTAAATATACTCCTCCCCTCTTAACCACACCCTCGCCCCAACCACGCCCCCCAACCACACCTCCGCCCCACCCCTCGACCCCCCACGCCCCACCTCCCGAAATCGGAGGTCTCAAGGTTGGCAAGTATGATATAACTAAATTTTTCTTAGTTACTTACTATGATATGACTTGCTAATTCATTCATCCATTGTTTTTCTTTACTCTGTGGACATATTTCCACCAGCTGTCGGATGAACGAGCTGACAAACACCAACACCTTTGTGTTCAACACAATTGAACTTTTGGCACGTTTTACTTACAACAATTTTGTATTCTTCCCATTGTATTTTCGGCATGAATGAAAAGTCTCTTCAGACGGCTTTTTAGGGGTTGCCAAAATGTAGTTATTTTTTCACAAGCAATGAAAATGGAAATGCTACTACAATAGCTTCTTGCTGCCATGCCCTACCTTTCCAAACCCAATATTCAAACCTAACCAGCTTTTTGCCTACTTTCACATTCCATACCTGTCAACCTTTCCATTTCTGCCCAGTTTTTAACCGGTCCTGTTTTTAATATTAACAGATTTTGTTCTGCATTGAAAAATGTATTCCTCTCCAGTACTTCTGCTACTGAAGCGATCGGGTCTGCTCAATTCAAGCCTCGGCAGCACTCGGCGAGTTGCATGTTACGTAACATGAAAGCGATGGATGGACATAAAGACGACAGCAAATATATCCCTGCCAAAAAATCAAACCTTGTGTAAGTATGTTGACAAATTTAACTTATTATTAGGGCATCTATGTGAACCGGGTATAACATTCCGGACACTTCGACTCTCCGACCGAAACAATAGCTTACCAGAGCTGCCAAACCTCACGCTTTAAGCGTGTGAATCACGGGACGTAACCCATTCACATGCCACACTTAAAATTTTTTTGCGTTTATCCCATTCACTATGCTACATTTGTTTTTTTCATATTATTTTTTTCCTCGCGACTTGCCATAGTTGAGTAATTCTGATTATTTCTGGGATTGGTTCTTCCAATCTATGAGTTTTCGTGCCTAAATCTAGCCAACCACGGAAGGCACTACGCAATGTAACCCAATTAGAAGTAATGTAAGGCATCTCTATCTTTCGCACATACCTCAGTACAGTGTTGTCAACTTGCTCGCTAAATCTAGTATCGTTACACTTCCTCTTAGTGACTTTCTTTCTCAAAAGCGATTAGCAACAAATCAAGCGACTTTTTGGGATGTTTTGAAGACATGAAAGTGTGTACCACTCCAATATCCTAAACCAGGGGTCTCAAACTCAATTTACCTGGAGGCCACTTAATGCAGAGTCTGGGTGAGGCTGGGCTGCAAGAAAAGATTACTTAAAAATATATTTTTAAATGTCTTTATTATCATTTTTAACACAAAATAAAATCAAAATATAAATTGAAACAAAATGAGGATTACCGGTAAGTAATTTGAGGCAATGCAAATTAAACAATAAAAAACAAATAACGCTTTGAATTGGTCTAGGTCATGGGTGTCAAACTCCGGCCCGCGGGCCAAATTTGGCCCACCGTGTAATTTCACTTGGCCCTTGAGGCAATAACAAATTAACATTAGAGCTGGCCCGCTGCTCTAACACCGCATTTACCTCTAATACTCTTACTTGCCAACCCTCCCGATTTTCCCGGGAGACACCCGAAGTTCAGTGCCCCTCCCGAATTTCATCCGGGACAACAATATTTGGGGTGGGCTTTAAAGGCACTGCCTTTGGCGTTCTCTACAACCTGTCTCCACGTCCGCTTTTCCTCCATGCAAACAGCGTGCCGGCCCAGTCACATAATATATGCGGCTTATACACACACACAAGTGAATGCAATGCATACTTGGTCAACAGCCATACAGGTCACACTGAGGGTGGCCGTATAAACAACTTTAACACGGTTACAAATATGCGCCACACTGTGAACCCACACCAAACAAGAATGACACATTTCGGGAGAACATCCGCACCGTAACACAACATAAACACAACAGAACAAATACCCAGAACGCCTTGCAGCACTAACTCTTCCGGGACGCTACAATATACACCCCCCGCTATAACCAAACCCCGTCCACCTCAACCCCACCGCCGAAAAGAGGCATTCAATTTTTATTTAAATTTTATTTGATATGCCATTGATATTTTTTAATTATTATTATTATTTGAAACTCGATTTTGCATGTCACAATAAAGTTATATAAGCCTTGCTTGTTCAATATTCAATGCAAAACTTGTTTGGGTCCTTATTAAAAGGTTAATTTGTTCAACCTCGGCCCGCGGCTTTGTTCGGTTTCAAATTTTGGCCCACTCTGTATTTGAGTTTGACACCCCTGGTCTAGGTTATCGGGGACTGTTATTACTGACTTACAGGTGTCGCCATGGCAACATTTCTGTCACTTTCACTCATTTGCTGCTTTTCCACTAACGCAGAGGTAGGCAACCCAGAACGTTGAAAGAGCCATTTTGGAACCAAATAACAAGAATTGTCTCAGTCTGGAGCCAGCAGGAGGGGGGTTTACAGTTACGGTAGCACAATTAGCCCCGGACGGGCTAACATCACGACTAACGTGTTACACGTCCGATTTGCCTAACGACTTTCTGTCGGAGTATTAGTGCTGGGGTTCAGTGCACCACATCTTTGTATTGTCGCCCGGTCATTCAGCGGAGTGCTTCGGAAGCTCCGGACCGCTCGTCTCCCCGGTGCCGGGCGAGGGAGCGAGAGAAAGACACACACACAGACACAGTGAGAGAAGGCAGGCAAGCGAGGGAGGGAGGGACGAAGGGAGGAAGAGTGCGTGCGGGTCTTGTGGAAAAGCGGCGAAACGTTTCTCTGCTTGCATCACGCAGGTGACATCAATGTTTGGTCCTCGAGAGCCACATACCACACCGTGATTGGTAGATTCCTTCAGCTCCGTATAAAACACTGTCAAGCGCCATTCATATAAAACCTGCAGGCCACACTAACATTAAACTTTCATATAAAGGTGAAGGGGCTTCACGGTGGCAGAGGGTTTAGTGCGTCTGCCTCACAATACGAAGATCCTGCAGTCCTGGGTTCAAATCCAGGCTCGGGATTTTTCTGTGTGGAGTTTGCATGTTCTCCCCGTGAATGCGTGGGTTCCCTCCGGGTACTCCGGCTTCCTCCCACTTCCAAAGACATGCACCTGGGGATAGGTTGACTGGCAACACTAAATTGGCCCTAGTGTTTGAATGTGAGTGTGAATGTTGTCTGTCTATCTGTGTTGGCCCTGCGATGAGGTGGCGACTGGTCCAGGGTGTACCCCGCCTTCCGCCCGATTGTAGCTGAGATAGGCGCCAGCGCCCCCCGCGACCCCAAAAGGGAATAAGCGTTAGAAAATGGATGGATGGATAAAGGTGAAGGCCGCAATATAACGTCGCATGTCTGAGACCCCTGTCCTAGATGTACAAGCGGTGCAGCCTTGAGCCTTTCTTCACAGGCGGTCCCATGTCTACTGATTGTCTGCTCCTGGACAGCTTGTACTGAAAACTTTTAAGTGCAATGACAATAAAGTTCCATTACAGTCAGGACAGAGAGCAGACGCACACAAATTATGTGCAAAGCAGCTGCTCTTTCTGCCTTGCTTTACAGAGCGAAATGTAAATGTAAATGTTTCATCGCTGTCACGCTTCAAATAAAAACAAACCTCTCGTTCATGTTAATGAGTCAGTCAAAAGATGTGTTTTTTTTTTGTGAATATCATAACCCTTCATTGAGTCGTTTGATCAAATGTGATACTCTAACATTTAACAGTGTAGTACAATTAAACTAAGAAACCAACAGAAGAAAATGTATTTAGAATTGTAGTCATAATTTTCTTCTTTTTAGTGACATTTTAACTAAAGGTTATATCTCTCTCCTTCAGCGTCCATTGTAATCAATTTCGCAAACGGGGCAATCGTGTCATCTGTCAACTTCTAGCAACTTCTAGTGTGAGAGTCCAGTCAATAGTGGATCTAACATAATAGTGAGAGTCAAGTCCATAGTGGGGCCACCAGGAGACTGTCCAGAGTGGAGACAAGTCAGCAGGGCAGAGATGTCCCCAACCGATGCACAGGTGAGCGGTCCACTCCGGCTCCCGACTCTGGACAGCCAGAGAAACAAATTGAGAACACAGATGCAGAAGATGAAACAGAAGAGCCAGCAGCCATTGTGTAGGGAGAGCTGCTTGAGTTGAGGACATCAGTCTGAAGCATAAATCGACTTAAAACAGGCCAAATCTGTCATGATCGGTTGCCTGGGTTCATGTTATGTTGAATTTGTTTTTCTGTTTCATTACCCTCGTTTGTTTTCTTAGTTGCCATGGGTGCTGATTTACATCACCTGCCTCTGATTAGTGGTCGGGATGCTCACCTGCTCCCGGTCACAAATCAGAGAGCTATTTGTTCCTGCCTGGCACAACACTCAGTCTTGCAGTCTCGGAGTCATCCAAATTAAAACAATGCCTAACCATTCTTATTACCTTATAAGAGCATGCAGCTGCTAACACATCCTCATGATTTCTGTAACGTTGGGGAAGAATTGACATGAGCCAACTTGAAATATGTCTCAACTATGAAGGACTCCAGAATTGTTTTTATTTACATTAATGCAATATTATAGTGTTTCTCTCTAGAAAATCTAATTTAAAAAAAAACCCTGCAAACTGGTGTACAATCGTGTCAGAGTTGATAGCTTATTGATTAGCAACCCACTCTTGCAATGCAATGGATGTTAATCATTTATTTACATGTTTTAATGATGTTACAGCGATTTGTGATGAAGATGAAAATCTATAAATTTCACCAGTTATTCAGGGCAATTTCCCATATTTTGAAACGCAAATATTGACAGGTATGTCACAACCTACTCTTTGTTGTCCCTTAACCATCGATATCTTAGTCCTGTTGGTCCAGCTGTGTGGTTTAAAGGCCTACTGAGACCCACTACTACCGACCACACAGTCTGATAGTTTATATATCAATGATGAAATATTAACATTGCAACACATGCCATTACGGCCGGTTTAGTTTACTAAATTGCAATTTTAAATTTCCCGTGAGTTTCTTGTTGAAAACGTCGTGGAATGATGACGCGTACGCGTGACGTCACTGACTGTCAGGAAATATTAGCAGCTGCACCACTTGCGGCTAAAAGTCGTCTGCTTTAACTGCATAATTACACAGTATTTTGGACATCTGTGTTGCTGAATCTTTTGCAATTTGTTCATTTAATAATGGAGACTATAAAAAACAATGGTGTTGGTGGAAAGCGGTGTATTGCAGCTGTCTTTAGCACCGAGACACAGCCGATGTTTCTTTGTTTGTTGTGAAGCGGAGCGGTCAAGCGAACACGTTTTCTCTACGTCAACCAGCATGTTTTTGGATGGGGAAATTGTGATATATATCTTACCGGAGAAATCATTGGATTATTCGTCGTCCTGCAGCAGCGGCAGTTGTGAGCTTGGCTCCTCGGCTTCTCTCTGAGACATTTCGTGTTCACCGCAGCCATCCGACTTCAAGGTATGTCTTTACAATTTTTTACAATCTTTAAAATCTCACTAAAACACTATTAAAACAGTAAGCAGATAAGGGATCTTCCAGAATTATCCTAGTAAATGTGTCTAATTACATCTAAAACGCTCACACTGCCGTCGCCAGGAGCCGTCGATATTTTTTTTTTTTTCCTATTCCTTCACTATCAATATCCTAATTCACAAATCTTTCATCCTCGCTCAAATTATTGGGGAAATTGTCGCTTTCCCAGTCCAAATTGCTCCTACTGCTAGTGGCTCCCATTAAAAACAATGGGAATACTGCAACCAGTGACGTCACGCGCACATACTTCCGGTACAGGCAGGGCTTTTCTATTAGCGACCAAAAGTTGCAAACTTTATCGTCGATGTTCTCTACTAAATCCTTTCAGCAAAAATATGGCAATATCGCGAAATGATCAAGTATGACACATAGAATGGACCTGCTATTCCCGTTTAAATAAGAAAATCTCATTTCAGTAGGCCTTTAAAGCTGACTCTTTGTTTGTGGTTTTGTTTGGATTGAGTTAATCAGACATTCGTTACAGATAACTTGCAGGTAAGGATCATCAACGTTGTAAAAATCTTGAACTTGCCTTAATTGAGGAAATAGTAAATGTGTCAGTGTCTCAGTACCATTGTCCATTTATATTCAAGGGCATAGTAAACCGTGGACAAGAATGAGCAATCATTTCAGTATTGGAGAGATTTTCTTAACCATTCCTGTTCAATTGGAAAAACTAGAAAAAACAATCCAATAATATAGTCTCTTGTGCATCCACCAGTGGGAGGCCTCTTACTGGGAAGAAATGAATACTTGACAGCCACTTCTTGCCAGGTTGCTAAGCTACCAGGCTCAACAATCGATGTTTGAGGAAGGATTTTAGTCAAATGTCAGATGTAAGTGTTCCCCAGCCTTTTTGACATCTTGTCTAAACCTGATGTGTCTCCTGGGAGGGCAACGGGATTTTAAATTCACACCCACGTCCACAGCAAGTGTTTCTGAGCAACAGCAGCTAACGGTGTCTTTCTTTCTCGCCTCAGATGCTGCAATGCTCCCTTATCTACGAGCGCCACCGTACCTGAGTGTCTTTGGCAAGTCCTTATCATCCTCTCGACATGATCTACAGCACCTGCTGCCTGTCACTGATAGATGTAAGCAATACTAAATCCAGCCCGGCTGTCCACACAGCAACCAGAATGCTACAAGATTCAGCAGGATTCCATGTTGTGGAAGGGAAATCAATAATAAATCCCTGTTTTCATCATCTATGTATCCATTTTTAAAGGGGAACATTATCACAATTTCAGAAGGGTTGAAACCAATAAAAATCAGTTCCCAGTGGCTTATTTTATTTTTCAAAGTTTTTTTCAAAATGTTACCCGTCCCGGACTATCCCTAAAAAAAGCTTTAAAGTGCCTGATTTTCGCTATCTGCGAAGCCACTGTCCATTTCCCTGTGACGTCACATAGCGATGCCAATACAAACAGATGGTGGATACCACAGCAAGATATAGCGACATTAGCTCGGATTCAGACTCGGATTTCAGCGGCTTAAGCGATTCAACAGATTATCAATCAATCAATCAATCAATGTTTACTTATATAGCCCTAAATCACTAGTGTCTCAAAGGGCTGCAAAAACCACTACGACATCCTCGGTAGGCCCACATAAGGGCAAGGAAAACTCACACCCAGTGGGACGTCGGTGACAATGATGACTATGAGAACCTTGGAGAGGAGGAAAGCAATGGATGTCGAGCGGGTCTAACATGATACTGTGAAAGTTCAATCCATAATGGATCCAACACAGTCGCAAGAGTCCAGTCCAAAGCGGATCCAACACAGCAGCGAGAGTCCCGTTCACAGCGGAGCCAGCAGGAAAACATCCCAAGCGGAGGCGGATCAGCAGCGCAGAGATGTCCCCAGCCGATACACAGGCGAGCAGTACATGGCCACCGGATCGAACAGGACCCCCTCCACAAGGGAGAGTGGGACATAGGAGAAAAAGAAAAGAAACGGCAGATCAACTGGTCTAAAAAGGGAGTCTATTTAAAGGATAGAGTATACAAATGAGTTTTAAGGTGAGACTTAAATGCTTCTACTGAGGTGGCATCTCGAACTTTTACCGGGAGGGCAATCCAGAGCACTGGAGCCCGAAATGAAAACGCTCTATAGCCCACAGACTTTTTCTGGGCTTTGGGAATCACTAATAAGCTGGAGTCCTTTGAACGCAGATTTCTTGCCGGGACATATGGTACAATACAATCTGCAAGATAGGATGGAGCTAGACCGTGTAGTATTTTATACGTAAGTAGTAAAACCTTAAAGTCACAACTTAAGTGCACAGGAAGCCAGTGCAGGTGAGCCAGTACAGGCGTAATGTGATCAAACTTTCTTGTTCTTGTCAAAAGTCTAGCAGCCGCATTTTGTACCAACTGTAATCTTTTAATGCTAGACATGGGGAGACCCGAAAATAATACGTTACAGTAATTGAGACGAGACGTAACAAACGCATGGATAATGATCTCAGCGTCTTTAGTGGACAGAATGGAGCGAATTTTAGCGATATTACGGAGATGAAAGAAGGCCGTTTTAGTAACGCTTTTAATGTGTGACTCAAAGGAGAGAGTTGGGTCAAAGATAACACCCAGATTCTTTACCGAGTCGCCTTGTTTAATTGTTTGGTTGTCAAATGTTAGAGTTGTATTATTAAATAGAGGTCGGTGTCTAGCAGGACCGATAATCAGCATTTCCGTTTTTTTGGCGTTGAGTTGCAAAAATTTAGCGGACATCCATTGTTTAATTTCATTAAGACACGCCTCCAGCTGACTACAATCCGGCGTGTTGGTCAGCTTTAGGGGCATGTAGAGTTGGCTGTCATCAGCATAACAGTGAAAGCGAATACCGTATTTGCGTATGATGTCACCTAGCGGCAGCATGTAGATGCTGAAGAGTGCAGGGCCAAGGACCGAACCCTGGGGAACTCCACACGTTACCTTAACATAGTCCGAGGTCACATTGTTATGGGAGACGCACTGCATCCTATCAGTAAGATAAGAGTTAAACCAAGACAGGGCTAAGTCTGACATACCAATTCGTGTTTTGATACGTTCTAATAAAATATTATGATCGACAGTATCGAAAGCAGCGCTAAGATCGAGGAGCAGCAACATAGATGACGCATCAGAATCCATCGTTAGCAATAGATCATTAGTCATTTTTGCGAGGGCTGTCTCCGTGGAGTGATTTGCCCTGAAACCGTTTTGAAAGGTTTCACATAGATTGTTAGACGCTAAGTGTTCATTTAACTGCTCCGCAACAATTTTTTCGAGGATTTTTGAAATAAAGGGAAGGTGAGACACCGGTCGGTAGTTTACCATGAGGTCAGGATCGAGGTTAGGTCTTTTAAGAAGAGGATGAATAACCGCTTTTTTGAATGCTAGGGGAACAGTGCCCGAGGAAAGTGAAAAGTTTATAATATTTATCACTGATGGACCTAATAATACAAAGAGCTCCTTGATCAGTTTCCCGGGAAGTGGGTCAAGTAAACATGTTGTTTGTTTTATTCCATTTACACGTTGTAACAATTCCTCTAATGTTATTTCCTCAAAACAAGAGAAACTATTTTGGAGGGCAGTATCCGCCGTATATACAATCGTGTCAGTGTTAATAGAACCCAGTTGTAGCTGGGACGCATTGTCTTTAATCTCCTTTCTAATGACTTAAATTTTCTTACTAAAGAATTGCATAAAGTCATCAGCTGAGTGGGTGGAGCTACTGGAAGGAGTCCCTTGTTGGGTTAGCGATGCTACCGTACTAAACAAAAATTTAGGATCGTTTTTATTACGGTGGATGAGATTTGAGTAATATTTAGCTTTAGCTAAGGTAAGCATGCGTTTATAAGTTATTAAACCATCACTCCATGCTTGATGGTGCACCTCAAGTTTAGTCGTGCGCCATTTGCGTTCCAGCTTTCTACATAATAATTTCTGAGCTCTAGTTTCTTCTGTAAACCACGGGGTACGCTTTTTTGGAGCCTTTTTTAACTTTAGCGGTGCTATGTTATCAATGGTTTCGCGCAGGGCGTCGTTAAAGTTGTTAGTGAGGTTATCAATAGAGCCCACATACTTTGGGAATGGGGCCATTACCGAGGGCAGTAGGTCAGCAAGAGTTGTCGTTGTGGCCGTATTAATGTTGCGGCTGCTATAGCAGTTATTATTATTATTAGTTTGACGAACATGCGTCTGAACCTCGAATTTTATAAGGTAATGATCGGACAATACTTTAGTATACGGGAGTATCGTAACTTTGGAAACGGTGATACCCCTGACAAGCACTAGGTCTATCGTATTACTGTTGCGATGCGTGGGTTGATTTATTATTTGTGTGAGACCACAGCTATCAATTATAGTCTGGAGCGCTATGCACGGTGGGTCCGATGGGGTTTTTATATGGATATTAAAGTCCCCCATTATGATTATATTATCGGCGTGTGTCACTAGATCAGCAACGAACTCTGAGAATTCATTGATAAAGTCCGAATAGGGCCCTGGGGGGCGGTAGATAACAGCCAGGTGTAGAGGCAGCGGTGTGACAGACCTCATAGTAAGCACCTCAAACGATTTATATTTATTATTTATGTTAGGACTAAGGTTAAAGTTTTCGTTGTATATTAGTGCGACCCCACCACCCCTTTTAAGAGGACGGGCAATATGCGCATGTGTAAAGTTAGGAGGACATGCCTCATTTAGCGCAAAAAAGTCGTTTGGTTTAAGCCAGGTTTCGCTGAGACCGATGACGTTAAGATTGTTGTCTCTGATGATATCATTAACTAACAACGTTTTGGGAGACAATGATCTTATGTTTAAAAAACCTATATTATACGTAGTGGGCTGTTTTAGGGAATTTTTGATCAAATTATCCGTAGTAGCAATATTAATAATGTTGTGTTTATTATGCCCAGTGTATTTAGTATAATTACGACCATATCCAGGAATTGATACGACGGGAATTTTCCGATTGTTTGTTTGTTGCTTTGATAAGCTGCACGCATCATAGTTAGCCACCTCAGTAGAACACATGTCCAACTCTGAAACACTCAAAGCAGAAAAAACTTGTTCTAATTTAACTGACTCCTTACCCAGACCAGTAGTCTTGCATCTTCCATTTAAATCCGGCTTCAGGCTGGAGGGAAGTGGTGTTCTGTGGGGATTAGCCTTCTGCTTTTTTTTTAGCCCTGCTCGGCATCAGCGTTTCCGATCACACCGCTGGCGTCTGCTCCGTAGACGGCCCACGCTGATACTATACTCCCCTGCTTCACAGGCCGCTGGATGTAGCCGTCGAAGTATTCCCGTGCTAGTTAGCAGGTCTAGCAAGCACGCGTCTATCAGTCCAAAACGGCCCGATATGTCCACATCCAGAAGTGTCTGGAGGTCGTACGTGATCACGGAGTGACCACGATGTGAGCCAGCCATAAAGTTTGTAGAATTGTCCGGTATTTCTGCCAAATGTTCCATATTTAGCAGGAGCTCCTCGAGGTCGCAGCCCTTCCGGGCGCCGCCATCTTGGAAAAAAAAGATTACGCATGTATTGAAACGGATGGTTGGAGTATGGAGGCAGATAGCGAAAACGAAATTAAAGAAGAAACTGAAGCTATTGAGCGAATAGCTATTGACGCTATTCGGCCATGTTTGCCTTAGCATCGCCGGTAAAATGTGCAGACAGACGATCGGAAGTTTCGCATCTTGTGACACTGGATCAACTTAAATCCGTCGATTGGTAAGTAATTGTTTGGCATTAAATGTGGGTGGAAGGAAACACTGGATGCAAATACAGCTACAAATGTACATACAGCTAGTCTAAATAGCATGTCAGCATCGATTAGCTGGCAGTCATGCCGCGACCAAATATGTCTGATTAGCACATAAGTCAATAACATCAACAAAACTCACCTTTGTGATTTTGTTGACTTTATCATTGGGAATGCATCTGCTTTGAGTATCGCACAATATCCAGACATTCTTGCCATCTCTGTGCCATCTTTTTTGTAGCATCCCCGGTAAAAACCAAACGAGGCCCTTTCGCATCTCTTGACAGGTACACCCTGGACAAGTCGCCACCTCATCGCAGGGCCAACACAGATAGATAGACAACATTCACACTCACATTCACACACCAGATCCAATTTTAGTGTTGCCAATCAACCTATCCCCAGGTGCATGTCTTTGGAAGTGCATGTCTTCACGGGGAGAACATGCAAACTCCACACAGAAAGATCCCGAGCCCGGGATTGAACGCAGGATTACTCAGGACCTTCATATTGTGAGGCAGACGCACTAACCCCTCTTCCACCGTTAATCATATTCGGTACTATACCACCTCTGAAAAGTACCGGTCCGCCATTAATTGTTGCTGAGGATATTGATAGCGAAGGACTAGAAAAAAAATAAAATAAAATAAAGTAAAAAAAAAAAAAGGCGATTGCATTGTGAGCGATTCAGATGTTTTTAGACACATTTACTAGGATAATTCTGGAAGATCCTGTAGACGTCGCTATCTTGCGGCTCCAAAATTACACGTCAGACCAAGCGTGTCGAGTTTACAACGAGGGTTTTTTTAATCATAAACACAATACAGTTTTTGTTTTTGACTTTTCAGTCTCTCTCTCTCAGCTTCCTCTCTCGCCAGCACCCGGCCGCTTACTGTTAAAGACAGCAGATGATTGGTCAAAAACGTACCACCTGTGCAATCTAATCATCTGTCAGCTGTGTCTCGCAGTCAGTACATGCCCCGCCCCTGTCTGATGGCGCTCTGTCTCAGCACCCTGGACAGCGGTGTTGACTTTCACTCCTGCAGTGCGCTAATCACAATCCCCTCCTACATACCTCCACCGCCAGACTTAGGCCGGGACACCGTCCGGCCACGCCTACTCCTCCCCCCCTGCATGAGAGCGAGAGAGGAAGTCCGCCACGGCCATCTGCACTCCCGGCCTATGGATCACTCTGAAATTGTAGGGTTGTAAAGCGAGATACCAACGGGTGATCCGCGCGTTGGCATCTTTCATGCGGTGGAGCCACTGGAGGGGCTTGTGGTCCGAGCAGAGGCTGAACGGGCGTCCCAGCAGGTAGTACCGGAGGGCACCAACCGCCCACCGGATGGCGAGGCACTCCCTCTCCACCGTGCTATATCGACTTTCTCGTTCTGAGAGTTTCCTGCTGATGTACAGGACGGGGTGGTCGTTGCCCTCCTTCTGCTGGGATAAAACAGCTCCCAGCCCTCTGCCCGACGCGTCCACCTGCAAAAAAAATGGGAGGGAAAATCAGGCATGTGCAGTACTGGCTCCTCGCAAAGTGCTTTCCTTACCTTCTCCAATGCCTGCTGACACTGCTCCGTCCACTGGACCAGATCTGGAGCACCTTTTCGGGTGAGGTCAATTAGTGGGCTGGTCAGGTCAGCAAACCGGGGGACAAACCTCCGGTAGTAACCCACCAGCCCCAAAAACTGCTTCACCTCCTTTTTCGTCTTCGGAGTTGGGCAGGCCGCAACTGCCGCGGTTTTGTCTATCTGAGGCCGCACCTGACCTTCCCCCAAGTGGTACCCCAGATACTGTACCTCCCTCCGGCCAACCGCGCACTTCGCTGGGTTGGCGGTGAGCCCCGCCCGCCTCAGTGACTCGAGCACCGCCCCCACTCTCTGCACATGCTCCGCCCAGTTGTTCCCCTGGATGATGACGTCATCCAGATAGGCGGCAGCATATGCCGCGTGGGGCCGCAGTACCCGGTCCATGAGTCTCTGAAAAGTAGCAGGCGCACCGAACAAGCCGAACGGAAGGGTCACGAATTGGTATAAACCTTCCGGAGTGGAGAACGCCGTTTTTTCCTTGGACTCTGGAGACAAGGGAATCTGCCAGTAGCCCTTAGTCAAATCCAGTGTCGTGAAAAAACGAGCAGTGCCCAACCGGTCCAGAAGCTCGTCGACCCGGGGCATCGGGTAGGCGTCAAAACGTGAAACATCATTCACCTTGCGGTAGTCTACACAGAACCGCACAGACCCATCTTTCTTCCCTACGAGAACTATGGGGCTGCACCATGCACTGTGTGACTCTTCTATTAGCCCCAATTACAGCATGTCTTTTAATTCCTCCCGAACTACTTTGCGCTTGTGTTCGGGTAGCCTATACGGCCGAGACCTCACCGTTACACCTGGACTGGTCTCTATGTGATGCTGGGTGAGGGTCGTGCGGCCTGGCAGGGGGGAGAACACGTCAGCAAAATGTTGCTGTAAGATGGCCACGTCTGCTTTCTGTGACGACGTCAGATGATTATCACAGCGGAGAGGGAAGGGGGGAACCTCCGGCCCCAGCTCCTCGTTCTCCGCTATCGCCGTCACCATGGACTGCTCGCAGCCCGAATCCACCATCGCCTGATATATACTCCCTTGTATCCTTACCGGTACATAGTATGTCTCTCCTGGTCCTGGGGAGGGCACCGAAGGGTAGGCAACCCGGATCACCTGCCCCACTTCCATCGCTGGACGTTCTTGCTGCAGGTGTCCGGGCCGCCCACACCTCGAGCACGCCTGCCCAGGCATTCGAGGCGCAATTTGCGGGGGGGACACAGCGTCGGCAGCGGCCGGGACCTGAGGGAGAGAAAGCACAGCAGGGTTGTTTTGAAGCCATGGCCACGGCTGGGCTCCCTCGGCCGGCTGCACACGCCACCTGCACTGCTTCCGCGGCCTTTTCTTCCTTTCTCCTCTCGCGGTGAACTGCCAGGTGATCCTCCGCCAACGCCACCGCTGCTGCCAAGTCTTGTGGACGATGGTAGCGGACCCACGTGGACGTCCGCGCCGGGATCGCTTCCAAGAATTGTTCCAGTATTATCATCTCTATGACATCACCAACCTGTCCGGGTTGCAGCCATCGTGTCGCCGCGTCCCTCAGCTGCTGTCCCAGGGCGAACGGCCGCTCCTCCTGTCCCAGCCGTAGTGCCCGGAAACGGCGCCTGTGATCCTCCTTCGATCAGCCCGTTCTGTCCAGCACCGCTCGTCTCACGTCCCGGTAATTCACCCGGGACGCAGGTGGCAAACTGAGCGCCGCCCGCTGCGCCTCTCCCGCTAGCAGCGGCAACAGCCCCACAGCCCACTCCTCCTCCGGCCACGCACATGCTCCCGCCGTGGCCTCAAACATGTCCATGAATGATTGTGGATCCTCCGCTTCCGCCATCCGGTGCATCCCCACGGCCGACAAAGCTGGCTTCGCTTCCACGGGTGCCACCGCTCCGGACCTTTCGGTCATCGCCCGCAGTATTTGGCTCTGCGGCGCAATCTGCTCCTGCATTGCCTCCATTTGGCGATGGTTTGCCGTGGACACCTCCGCCAGAAGCTGCCCCAGCGCCGCTATTGGGCTCGGAGTTGACATTGTCTCCTTTTTTTTTTTTTCTCGTTGGGTGCCAGATGTAGACGTCGCTATCTTGCGGCTCCACAATTTCACGTCAGACCAAGCGTGTCGAGTTTACAACGAGGGTTTTTTTAATCATAAACACAATACAGTTTTTGTTTTTGACTTTTCAGTCTCTCTCTCTCAGCTTCCTCTCTCACCAGCACCCGGCCGCTTACTGTTAAAGACAGCAGATGATTAGTCGAACACGTACCACCTGTGCAATCTAATCATCTGTCAGCTGTGTCTCGCAGTCAGTACATGCCCCGCCCCTGTCTGATGGCGCTCTGTCTCAGCACCCTGGACAGCGGTGTTTACTTTCACTCCTGCAGTGCGCTAATCACAATCCCCTCCTACAGATCCCTTATCTGCTTAATGTTTTAGTAGTGTCTTAATGAGATTTTAAAGATTGTAAAGACATACCTCGAGGTCAGATGGCTGCAGTGAACACGCAGTGTCTCAGAGAGAAGCCAAGGAGCCAAGCTCACAGTTGCCTTTTTTGACATGACAGCTGCTGCAGGACGACGAATAATCCATTGATGTCTCCGGTAAGGTAGTGGGTTTCAGTAGGCCTTTAAGATTTTTTTGTTAAAATAATGCCAACAAAGCAATTTTTTTGTGGTCCCCTTTATTTAGAAAAGTACCGAAAAATACCGAAAAGTATCAAAATAATTTTTGTACCAGTGCCAAAATATTGTTATCGTTACAACGCTAACCTGCACCGTGCTGAAACGTAGCATAGAAAAGTGACACAGACTGTGCAATAGGATTGCTTTTAGTATGGACATAAAAACGAAATAAGTTCATCATTAATCATGTTTTCATATTTAGTGGCCCTCAATAAATGTGACCTTATTGTATATGTCCTCAGTATTGTACAGCTACGTGTCATCATTACGTGAATTTCTGGTCATCTTCACAAACGCGAGCCTGTATTTCTGGAGGGCAATGCACAGTTCATGACAAGGGTAGAGTGGGTAGCGAGTGTGTGTGGGTGGTGTGTCTCTGAATAAAACAGCATTGTAGGGGGCGGGGGGATATTGTGTCGAGCTTCTTAGTTAGAGACTTCTTGTGTCGATGAATAATTGAGCTGTAGTCAAGCGGGGAGCCATTTCATGAGCCCCTCTGTCTCCAGGTTAAAATTAGACCCTTCTTTTCATGCAGACGTTCTATTTAAGATGCGACTGTCTCACAGCATCAGACTTCTCTCTCCCACTGTGTCTGCTGCAGCCCACTTGTGCCTCTCACTGCAATAAACCTCAGTCAACATGAGGAAAGACATAACCATGCTATGCAGACCACGCTCTTGTAAAAGTTTATTAGCAGAAGTGCAAGTATTCTTTGCCTTATTGAGACATTCAGGATGTCCCGCTGTTGCAGTTATATAAAAAAAAAGTTGCGTCTCTCATCCGTCTATCTCAGTGTGCGTTGCAAAAATGCGCAGGTACACTACAAGCAGAAATCATTAAAAAACAAAACTCTGTTGACAGTAAAAAGTCATTGACGCAATTGTTGGATATGACTTTAAACCAGGGGTCACCAACGCGGTGCCCGTGGGCACCAGGTAGCCCATGAGGACCGGATGAGTAGCCCGCTGGCCTGTTCTAAAAATAGCTCAAATAGCAGCACTTACCAGTGAGTTGCCTCTATTTTTTAAATTGTATTTATTTACTGGCAAGCTGGTCTCGCTTTGCTCGACATTTTTAATTCTAAGAGGGACAAAACTCAAATAGAATTTGAAAATCCTAGAAAATATTTTAAAGACTTGTTTAAATACATTAATTTATTTTTTTACTTTGCTTCTTAACACCTTCATAAAGACAATTTTAGAGATTGAATACAACCTTAAAAAGGATTTTAGGATTTTTAAACACAATATATGTGAAATAGGGCTTCACGGTGGCAGAGGGGTTAGTGCGTCTGCCTCACAATACGAAGTTCCTGCAGTCCTGGGTTCAAATCCAGGCTCGGGATCTTTCTGTGAGGAGTTTGCATGTTCTCCCCGTGAATGCGTGGGTTCCCTCCGGGTACTCCGGCTTCCTCCCACTTCCAAAGACATGCACCTGGGGATAGGTTGACTGGCAACACTAAATGGTCCCTAGTGTGTGAATGTGAGTGTGAATGTGGTCTGTCTATCTGTGTTGGCCCTGCGATGAGGTGGCGACTTGTCCAGGGTGTACCCTGCCTTCCGCCCGATTGTAGCTGAGATAGGCGCCAGCGCCCCCCGCAATCCCGAAAGGGAATAAGCGGTAGAAAATGGATGGATGGATGGATGGATTTGTGAAATATTTCTTCAAACTTATTATGATTAAAATTCAAAAAAATTATTCCGGCAAATCTAGAAAATCTCTAGAATCAATTTTAAATCTTATTTCAAAGTGGATTTTAACCTATTTAAAATAAACCTAATCAGGAAAAATGACTAATGATGTTCCATAAATTATTTTTTTAATTTTTTCTAAAAGATTCTAATTAGCTAGCTTTTCTCTTCAATTTTTTCGGTTGAATTTTGAATTTTAAAGAGTCGAAAGTTTCAAAATTGTATTTAAATTTGTATTTTTGTGTTTTCTCCTCTTTTAAACCGTTCAATTAAGTGTTTTTTTCATCATTTATTCTCTACAAAAACCCTTCCGTAAAAGGGAAAAAAATGTACCACGGAATGACAGACAGAAATACCCATTTTTTTTATATATATATAGATGTATTTATCAAAGGTAAATTGAGCAAATTGGCTATTTCTGGCAATTTATTTAAGTGTGTATAAAAATGGTAGCTCTTCGCATTAATCAGTACCCAAGAAGTAGCTCTTAGTTTCAAAAAGGTTGGTGACCCCTGGTTTAAACCAGAACCAACCATGCATCACCATAGCTCTTGTCTCAAAGTAGGTGTACTGTCAGGACCTTTCACATCACGCCCTGACTCAATTTTTTTTTTTTTTGCTGTTTTCCTGTGTGTTGAATTGAGTTGAGTTGAGTTTGAGTTTATTTCGAACATGCAAGCAAACAACATGATACATCACAATTTCCAGTTTCTCTTTTCAACATGTTCGAAAAGGAGTAGGAAGAAACAGAGCTTATTAAATCCTACCCCTTTTCTTTTACATAACAATTGCTAAATCTTTTGTTTACTTCCTGTTCTCAATGTATTCACAATATACTCCTTAAATAATCACAATAAATATAAATAAATACATAAATAATTGGTGAAGTAAGTTATATTCCATGCGATGAGATAAGTAAGATTATTTGACACTGAAAGAATGGATGGATGAATGAATTCAGAATGTTTATCATGGTTGTTCTTCTTTGTACTTTGTAAACACTTTAAGTTTGAAGAGTTTCTTGAAGTGCATCTTATTAGTAGATTGTTTGATTGCTTTGCTTAATCCAGTGTTTTTCAACCACTGTGCCGCGGCACACTAGTGTGCCGTGATATACTGTCTGGTGTGCCGTGCGAAATTATGCAATTTCACCTAATTGGTCCCAAAAAATGTTTTGCAAATCAATAGTTATAATGTGCAGTTGCTTAGTGTCTGTGTTGTGTAAAACTCAGGCAGCTGGTAGTTCAGGATGGTTTGTTGTGATCCCAGTGTGCAGACCACAGCAGGGGGCAGCGTGCAGGTAAAAAGGTATGTAATGCTTAAACCAGAAATGAATGAAAGTACAAGCCAATGGCAATGCAAAACGGCAGTAAAACTGAACTGGCTACAAAGTAAACAGAAACAGAATGCTGGATGACAGCAAAAACTTACGGCGTCCACAAAGTTTCTTTTTTTTATTTAACGTTTTCTGCTGCTGGTTTGTCGCCGGCATTTTTTAATGAAAAAAATGTGCCTTGCCTCAAAAAAGATTGAAAAACACTGGCTTAATCCATTCCATAATTTAATTACACATTCTGAAACACTGTGTGTAGTGTTTAAGTTCTTGTCTTGTGCTCCGATTTTGATGGGTTTTTCTCTTTTTTGGATAATTTCCTGTACCAGTTTCATGTCTTCCTTTCAGCGATATTTCCCGCATCTACTTTCTTTTAGCAATCAAGAATATTTCAGTTGTTTTTATCCTTCTTAGTGGGGACATTGTTGATTGTCATTTCATGTTCGGATGTACATTGTGGACGCCGTCTTTGCTCCACACTAAGTCTTTGCTGTCGCCCGGCATTCTGTTTTTGTTTACTTTGTAGCCAGTTCAGTTTTAGTTTCGTTCTGCATAGCCTTCCCTAAGCTTCAATGCCTTTTCTTAGGGGCTCTCACCTTTTGTTTATTTTTGGTTTAAGCATGTACTCAATTTTACCTTTTTACCTACACACTGACTCCCGCCGTTCCCGACGTCTACAAAGCAATTAGCACCTGCTGCCACCAACTGATATGGAAGAGTCTTACCCAGTTACTCTGCCGAGCTCGAGAGAGCACTGACACTCAACAACAGCACATCATTTACTTGTCGGAGGCTCACACCCTTGGAGAGAAGAAAAGTTGTGGCACGAAAACACTCATTTGTATGACGGCACACTTGAAGAGTCCATCAGCCCAGTATCGGCTCTTATCTATGGGCAGCCAGCTGTGGGGCATTCAGTGACTCTTCAAAGTCTTCGCTTCTTTTTGGGGTATCTGGGCTTGCATTGTTAGTGTTTTAATTAGAACTGCCTCTCGCCGAGATCCACCCAGTCCAAACATCAAAGCTCCTCTCTGAATAATGATGTATTGGTATACTGCGCCTCAGGTATTGCCTCCATCCCCCAAACCCCCGCCCCGTGGCTGCCGAGCTCCCTCAGATCCTCCCTGCACACCTCTTTGTGTCTCTCTCATGTCCAATTTACTGCTGTATCAGCCAGTTCGCTGACACAACACTTTGTCACGTTTCATCAATAGGATGATGCTCAGGTTTCCGTTTGTGCACCCTCGCGTGGTTCTTTCATCTTGTAGGCGACGAGGATCTCAAAATACACAATACAAAAGAGTCTTCCTATGCGTAGCTCGACATTCAAATGCGGAAGGCATCTAGGGGAAAATGTAAGTTGGCATAATGCTTCATTTTCATTAGTATTGATTCAAATAAGTAACTCGCATGGCACAACCTAATGAGATGCAATACAAGAGTTGTATTACCATGTACTCAGATTTACTTCACACCAGTGGTGTCCCGGTACCAATATTTTGGTATTGGTACCAAAAATATTTCGATACTTTTTGGTACTTTTCCAAATAAAAGGGACCTGGAAATTTTTTTATTATTGGCTTTATCTTAACAAAAAATCTTAGGGTACATAAAACACATGTGTCTTATTGCAAGTTTGTCCTTAAATAAAATAGTGAACATACAAGACAACTTGTCTTTTATTAGTAAGTAAGCAAACAAAGGCTCCTAATTTAGCTGCTGACATATGCAGTAACATATTGTGTAATTTTCCATTCTATTACTGGATTTTGTCAACATTATTAAGGACAAGTGGTAGAAAAGGAATTATTAATGTACTTGTTAATGTACTGTTTATATATGCTTACTTTCTCTTTTAACATGTTCTATCTACACTTCTGTTAAAATTTAATAATCACTTATTCTTCTGGTGTTTGATACTTTGCATTAGTTTTGGATAATACCACACATTTGGGTATCAATCCGATACCAAGTCGTTACAGGATCATAAATTGGTCATATTCAAAGTCCTCATGTGTCAAGTGCTGGCGGATCGGTACTTATCAGAGGCGGTATAGTGCCCAATATGATTCATTAGTATCGCGGTACTATACTAATACCGGTATACCGTACAACCCTACTTGACACTATTAAAGAGGACATCAAAATAATATTACAAATACTACTACTACAATTGCACGATAAAGACAAAAACATGCCATTAGTAATTGATACGGTTATGATATCAATATGTTTATTCTTGTGGTTTAGTGCAATTGTATAAAACCATTATGGCTGGGACTTTTGCATTGGGCCCAATGCTGTAGCGAAAGATGGGAACCGTTCATATTTAAACCGATACGGTACCAATTTCTGAAAAGTGGTACTGAACAGTATCAATCAATCAATGTTTATTTAGATAGCCCTAAATCACAAATGTCTCAAAGAACTGTACAAACCACTACGACTACGACATCCTTGGAAGAACCCACATAAGGGCAAGGAAAACTCACACCCAGTGGGACGCCAGTGACAATGATGACTATGAGAACCTTGGAGAGGACCTCAAATGTGGGCAAACCCCCCTCCCCTCTAGAAGACCGAAAGCAATGGATGTCGAGTGGGTCTGACATGATACTGTGAAAGTTCAATCCATAGTGGCTCCAACACAGCCGCGAGAGTTCAGTTCAAAGCGGATCCAAGACAGCAGCGAGAGTTCCGTCCACAGGAAACCATCCCAAGCGGAGTCGGATCAGCATTGTAGAGATGTCCCCAACCGACACACAGGCGAGCGGTCCATCCTGGGTCCCGACTCTGGACAGCCAGTACTTCATCCATGGTCATCGGACCGGACACCCTCCACAAGGGAGGGGGGGACAGAGGAGGAAAAGAAAGAAGCGGCAGATCAACTGGTCTAAAAAGGAGGTCTATTTAAAGGCTAGAGTATACAAATGAGTTTTAAGGTGAGACTTAAATGCTTCTACTGAGGTAGCATCTCGAACTGTTACCGGGAGGGCATTCCAGAGTACTGGAGCCCGAACAGAAAACGCTCTATAGCCCACAGACTTTTTTTGGGTTCTGGCAATCACTAATAAGCCGGAGTGCTTTGAACGCAGATTTCTTGCCGGGACAGTACCAATTCTTGGTCCTTTTTTGTGTGTTAGTAAATGTTAATTATTTGATAATACAATTAAATGTTTTATTGTAACGTCTAAAAAGGAGCTTTTTGTGATAACGGTGCTGCATGTTCAGTTGTTATGTCTTGTTCTCTTATTAGATTTGAGTTTATTTGCCATACAATAGCACTTCCAAGATATTGCAGTAGCCTCCTCTATCATATGTTGTCTAACTAGGAAGTAGCTTTTTCAATGCAGAATTTAATACACAGAATATTATTGTAGAAGTGAAGGAAAGATGTTCTGTTCCTGCCACACAATGCAGTTTTTCTTTGATGCTAGATCTAGTCTTTTAAATTTCAATATGCATTGTAGACAAAGTACACTTTAGTGTACTGCAAAAACGGAAATCTAAGTATGATTAAATATGTCAGATAAGGGTGATATTTGTTTATCTTCTTTCTGATAAGATAATTCTTCTCACTAAGCAGATTTTTTGTTAGAGTGTTTTACTTGTTTTAAGGGTTTTGGTCCTAAATGATCTCAGTAAGATATTACAGCTTGTTGCTGAGATTTTATGACCTATATTGAGTAAAACACGCTTGGAACTAGAATATCAACTGTTGCAAAGCTGTGTCATCAACACTCACAAGTATAAAACTACTTTTTTAAAGTAATAATGTCTTATTTCAAGCATGACAAAAAAAAATGACTGACACAATTGTGTCTCATACACCTTCCGCCCAAATGCAGCTGACATAGGCTCCAGTGACCCCCCACTACCCTGAAAGAGACAAGCGGTAAAAAATGGATGGATGGATTAAAACAAATAACAGCCAAATGGATTTTGCTGTTTTATTTTCAATGAAACAAAAGAAAATACGTACTTGCATAGTAGTACAGTTGTTATTAGTGAGAATATACTTATTTTAAGGTATGTTTGGGTTCATTGAGGTTAGCTAATTGTACTTTTTTTGCAAAGTCTTGACAAGTCAAATTTTCTTGTTTTATTGGCAGATAATTTTGCTTAGTTCAAATAAAATACCCTTATATATATTTTTTTTTTTTCTTGTTTTTTAACACAGACTTTTTGCCGTGTGTGGATTAGGGTTGTACAGTAGTACTGCGATACTAATTAATCATATTCGGTACTATACCACCTCCGAAAAGTACCGGTTGTTCGCTAGCGCACAATCACAGAGTCCTTCCAATCAGACACAGTGTGTAGACAGAAATGGGAGAACGGACGCATTTTGGCTTAAAAATGTACGATTAAGGTGAAGTTATAACACCGAAACGCCCTCAGGAAGAGCTGCTTTAAGACATGGCTAGCTAGCGGCTAACGTTTAGCCCCAGTCGGCAGTGTTTTCGCTACTTATAAATCACTAATCCTGGTTTCCATGGCGACAAATAAACAAAGTTTCTTACTAGTATCATCCCTGCAGGACAAGGAATAGCTAAACATGTTTCACTACACACCATAGCTCACCGGTGTCAAAATGTAAACAAACGCCATTGGTGGATCTACACCCGACATCCACTGTAATGATACCAAGTATAGTAGCCTATCTAGTCGATACTACTATGATTACGTCGATATGTTTTGGCATCACAACATCTTCTTCCGTTCTTTTGAAATGTATATTATGTTTATAACTCAGGAACTATGTCCCTGGACATGAGGACATTGAATGTGACCAATGTCTGATCCTGTAACTACTTGCTATCGGATTGATACCCAAATTTGTGGGGTATCAGGTATCCTCTCTGAGCTGCTACCTTACCATGGTAGAGGAGTTTGCGTGTCCCAATGATCCTAGGAGCTATGTTGTCTGGGGGCTTTCATGCCCCCTGGTAGGGTCTCCCAAGACAAACAGGTCCGAGGTGAGTGATCAGACAAAGAGCAGCTCAAAGACTTCTATGGAATTACAACAAAATTAACTCAGTTTTCCCTCGCCCGGATGCGGGTCACCGGGGCACCGCTCTGGAGCCAGGCCCGGAGTTGGGGCACGATGGCGAGCGCCTGGTGGCCGGGCCCCATGGGCACAGCCCGAAGAGGCAACGTGGGTCATCCCTCCAATGGGCTCACCACTCATAGGAGGGGCCATAGAGGTCGGGTGCATTGTGAGCTGGGCGGCAGCCGAAGGCAGGGCACTTGGCGGTCCGATCCTCGGCTACAGAAGCTAGTTCTTGGGACGTGGAACGTCACCTCACTGGGGGGGAGGAGCCTGAGCTAGTGCACGAGGTAGAGAAGTTCCGGCTGGATATAGTCGGACTCACCTCGACGCACAGCAAGGGCTCTGGAACCAGTTCTCTCAAGAGGGACTGGACCCTCTTCCACTCTGGCGTTGCCGGCAGTGAGAGGCGACGGGCTGGGGTGGCAATTCTTGTTGCCCCCTGGCTCAAAGCCTGCACGTTTGAGTTCAACCCAGTGGACGAGAGGGTAGCTTCCCTTCGCCTTCGGGTGGGGGGACGAGTCCTGACTGTTGTTTGTGCTTACGCACCAAACAGCAGTTCAGAATACCCACCCTTTTTGGGTACACTCGAGGGACTACTGGAAAGTGCTCCCCCGGGTGATTCCCTTGTCCTACGGGGGGACTTCAACGCTCATGTTGGCAACGACAGTGAAACCTGGAGAGGCGTGATTGGGAAGATTGGTCGCCCGGATCTAAACCCAAGTGGTGTTTTCTTATTGGACTTTTGTGCTCGTCACGGATTGTCCATAACAAACACCATGTTCAAACATAAGGGTGTCCATATGTGCACTTGGCACCAGGACACCCTAGGCCGCAGTTCCATAATCGACTTTGTAGTTGTGTCATCGGATTTGCGGCCTCATGTTCTGGACACTCGGGTGAAGAGAGGGGCGGAGTTTTCTACCGAATACCACCTGGTGGTGAGTTGGCTGCGATGGTGGGGGAGGATGCCGGACAGACCTGGCAGGCCCAAACGCATTGTGAGAGTCTGCTGGGAACGTCTGGCAGAGTCTCCTGTCAGAGAGAGTTTCAATTCACACCTCCGGGAGAACTTTGAACATGTCACGAGGGAGGTGCGGGACATTGAGTCCGAGTGGACCATGTTCCGAACCTCTATTGTCGAGGCGGCTGATTGGAGCTGTGGCCGCAAGGTTGTTGGTGCCTGTCGTGGCGGTAATCCCAGAACCCGTTGGTGGACACCAGCGGTGAGGGATGCCGTCAAGTTGAAGAAGGAGTCCTATCGGGTTCTTTTGGCTCATAGGACTCTGGAGGCAGTGGACGGGTACCGACGGGCCAAGCGGTGTGCAGCTTTAGCGGTCGCGGAGGCAAAAACTCGGACATGGGAAGAGTTCGGGTAAGCCATGGAAAACGACTTCCGGACGGCTTCGAAGCGATTCTGGACCACCATACGCCGCCTCAGGAAGGGGAAGCAGTGCACTATCAACACCGTGTATGGTGCGGATGGTGTTCTGCTGACTTCGACTGCGGATGTTGTGGATCGGTGGAGGGAATACTTCGAAGACCTCCTCAATCCCACCAACACGTCTTCCTTTGAGGAAGCGGTGCTTGGGGAATCTGTGGTGGACTCTCCTATTTCTGGGGCTGAGGTCGCTGAGGTATTTAAAAAGCTCCTCGGCGGCAAGGCCCCGGGGGTGGATGAGATCCGCCCGGAGTTCCTTAAGGCTCTGGATGCTGTGGGGCTGTCTTGGTTGACAAGACTCTGCAGCATCGCATGGACATCGGGGGCGGTACCTCTGGATTGGCAGACCGGGGTGGTGGTCCCTCTCTTTAAGAAGGGGGACCGGAGAGTGTGTTCCAACTATCGTGGGATCACACTCCTCAGCCTTCCCGGTAAGGTTTATTCAGGTGTACTGGAGAGGAGGCTTCGCCGGATAGTCGAACCTCGGATTCAGGAGGAACAGT
Source organism: Nerophis ophidion (assembly GCF_033978795.1). Taxonomy (NCBI): domain Eukaryota; kingdom Metazoa; phylum Chordata; class Actinopteri; order Syngnathiformes; family Syngnathidae; genus Nerophis; species Nerophis ophidion. The sequence continues at coordinate 24,168,938 of NC_084619.1, forward strand.
GTGGTTTTCGTCCTGGTCGTGGAACTGTGGACCAGCTCTATACTCTCGGCAGGGTTCTTGAGGGTGCATGGGAGTTTGCCCAAGCAGTCTACATGTGCTTTGTGGACTTGGAGAAGGCATTCGACCGTGTCCCTCGGGAAGTCCTGTGGGGAGTGCTCAGAGAGTATGGGGTACCGGACTGTCTTATTGTGGCAGTCCGCTCCCTGTATGATCAGTGTCAGAGCTTGGTCCGCATTGCCGGCAGTAAGTCGGACACGTTTCCAGTGAGGGTTGGACTCCGCCAAGGCTGTCCGATTCTGTTCATAACTTTTATGGACCGAATTTCTAGGCACAGCCAAGGCGTTGAGGGGATCCGGTTAGGTGGCCACGGGATTAGGTCTCTGCTTTTTGCAGATGATGTAGTCCTGATGGCTTCATCTGGCCGGGATTTTCAGCTCTCACTGGATCGGTTCGCAGCCGAGTGTGAAGCGACCGGAATGAGAATCAGCACCTCCAAGTCCGAGTCCATGGTTCTCGCCCGGAAAAGGGTGGAGTGCCATCTCCGGGTTCAGTGGAGGAGTTCAAGTACCTAGGAGTCTTGTTCACGAGTGGGGGAAGAGTGGATCGTGAGATCGACAGGCGGATCGGTCCAGCGTCTTCAGTAATGCGGACCTTGTATCGATCCGTTGTGGTGAAGAAGGAGCTGAGCCGGAAGGCAAAGCTCTCAATTTACCGGTCGATCTACGTTCCCATCCTCACCTATGGTCATGAGCTTTGGGTCATGACCGAAAGGATAAGATCACGGGTACAAGCGGCCGAAATGAGTTTCCTCCGCCGTGTGGCGGGGCTCTCCTTTAGAGATAGGGTGAGAAGCTCTGCCATCCGGGAGGAGCTCAACGTAAAGCCGCTGCTCCTCCACATCGAGAGGAGCCAGATGAGGTGGTTCGGGCATCTGGTCAGGATGCCACCCGAACGCCTCCCTAGGGAGGTGTTTAGGGCACGTCCAGCTGGTAGCAGGCCACGGGGAAGACCCAGGACACGTTGGGAAGACTATGTCTCCCGGCTGGCCTGGGAACACCTCGGGATCCCCCGGGAAGAGCTAGACGAAGTGGCTAGAGAGAGGGAAGTCTGGGCTTCCCTGCTTAGGCTGCTGCCCCCACGACCCGACCACGGATAAGCGGAAGATGATGGATGGATGGATGGATGGATGGTCCCTGGACATGAGGACATTGAATGTGACCAATGTCTGATCCTGTAACTACTTGCTATCAGATTGATACCCAAATTTGTGGTATCATCCAAAACTAATGTAAAGTATCAAACAACAGAAGAATAAGTGATTATTACAATTTAACAGAAGTGTAGATAGAACGTGTTAAAAGAGAAAGTAAGCAGATATTAACAGTAAATGAACAAGTAGATTAATTATTCATTTTCTATAAATTGTTCTTAATAATTTTGATAAAATAATAGAATGGAAAATGACACAATATGTTACTGCTTATGTCAGCAGCTAAATTAGGAGCCTTTGTTTGCTTCCTTACTTATAAAAGACAAGTTCTCTACTATATTCACATAATTAATTTAAGGTCAAACTTAAATAATAAACATATGTTTAAGGTTTCGTAAGATTTTTTGTTAAAATAAAGCCATCCATCTTCTACTGCTTAGCCAAGGTCGGGTTGCAGAGGCAGCAGCCTACGCAGGGAAGCCCAGTCCTGACCTGAACACGATAGAACATCGTTGGGATGAATTAGAAACGGAGACTGAGAGCCAGGCCTTCTCGACTAACATGAGTGTATGACCTCACCAATGCGCTTTTGAAAGAATGGTGGAAAATTGCTATAAACACACTCCGCGACCTTGTGGACCACCTTCCCAACAGAGTTGAAGTTGTAATAGCAGCAAAAGGTGGACCGACATCATATTGAACCCTATGGGTTAGGAATGAGATGGCACCTCAAGTTCATGTGAGTCAAGGCAGGTGGTCAAATACGTATGGTAATATAGTGTATTTAAAGGCCTTCTGAAACCCACTACTACCCACCACGCAGTCTGATAATTTGTATATCAATGATGAACTATTAACATTGCAACACATGCCAATACGGCCTTTTTAGTTTACTAAATTGCAATTTTGAGTTTCCCGCGAAGTGTCTTGTTGAAAACGTCGCCGAATGCTGACATTCACGCATGACGTCACGGACTGTTAGGAAATATTAGCGCTGCGCACACACAGCTAAAAGTCGTCTGCTTTAACCGCATAATTACACAGTATTTTGGACATCTGTGTTGCTGAATCTTTTGCAATTTGTTCAATTAATAATGAAAAAGTCAAAGTAGAAAGATGGAGTTGGGACGCTTTAGCCTTTAGCCACACAAACACACGGTGATTCCTTGTTTAAAATTCTCGGAGGTGAAACTTTACTATGGATCAGAGCGGTCAAGCGAACATGGATCACGACCAAATGTCAACCAGCAGTTTTCGGTGAGAAAATTGTGGTAAAAAGTCGCCACTTACCGGAGATCAGCTGAGCTTGTGCCGTCCATACAGCTGCCGTCAACTTCCATCAGACACTGGCCTCAACACATCCGTGGATACACCCTTACGACTATCAGGTACTATTAAACTCACTAAAACACTAGCAACACAATAGAAAGATAAGGAATTTCCCAGAATTATCTTAGTAAATGTGTCTAAAAACATCTGAATCCGTCGCTATCAATATCCTCATACACAAATCTTTCATCCTCGCTCAAATGAATGGGGAAATTGTCGTTTTCTCTGTCCGAATAGCTCTTTTTGTTGGAGGCTACCATTAAAAACAATGTGAGGATGTGAGGAGCCCTCAATGGGTGACGTCATCATCTGCGACTTCCGGTAAAGGCAGGGCTTTTCTGTTAGCGACCAAAAGTTGCGAACTTTTTCGTCGATTTTCTCTACTAAATCCTTTCTGCAAAAATATGGCAATATCGTGAAATGATCAACTATGACACATAGAATGGACCTGCTATCCCCGTTTAGATAAGAAAATCTCATTTCAGTAGGCCTTTAATGACCTTAACCAAATAAATGTGCTTTAAATGGGGTGATGTGAAAAAAGTGTTATGACGTTGATCATAATAATGCAATACAAACAACAGAAATCTGGCAACTGATGGCTGTCAGTGACGGGGAATAAAGACTTTGCAATATTCATTAAGAACGCCAACAGACCAACATGACTTCACCCAGAATGTGGCGTTACCTCATTATAACATCACCTTGTATAATTAGGACGCAGCTTCCGCCTGCCATTCCTGCGTGCTGACTCATATCTGTGCTCACACACTCTGCCTGTAAACACACACTCATGAGCCAACACCGAAGAAGCCTCAATAAATAAAGAGGCCTCCTGAATCACACCAGCTGTTGAAGCCGAAGAACTGGCAACCATTACAACATTTCACGTATGAATGATGGAATCAACAAGAAATAAGGCACACTTGTGTAATTCCTACATTGCGTCATGTGACAAGAAGAAGGACTCTTTGCCGACAGTTCTCGCTTGGAGAGATGGATACGAATGCAAACCCCGTTTCCATATGAGTTGGAAAATTGTGTTAGATGTAAATATAAACGGAATATAATGATTTGCAAATTATTTTTGCAAATCATTATTCAATTGAATATGCTACAAAGACAACATATTTGATGTTCAAACTCATAAAAAATTTTTTTTTTGCAAATAATCATTAACTTTAGAATTTGATGCCAGCAGCACGTGACAAAGAAGTTGGGAAAGGTGGCAATAAATACTGATAAAGTTGAGGAATGCTCATCAAACACTTATTCAAAACATCCCACAGGTGTGCAGGTTAATTGGGAAGAGTTGTTTGCCATGATTGGGTACAAAAGCAGCTTCCATGAAATGCTAAGTAATTCACAAACAAAGATGGGGCGAGGGTCACCAATTTGTAAGCAAATTGTCAAACAGTTTTAGAACAACATTTCTCAACGAGCTATTGCAAGGAATTTCGGGATTTTGCCATTTATGGTCCGTAAAATCATCAAAAGGTTCAGAGAATCTGGAGAAATCACTGTACGTAAACGATGATATTACGGACCCTTGATACCTCAGGCGGTACTGCATCAAAAACCGAGATCAGTGTGTAAAGGATATCACCACATGGGCTCAGGAACACTTAATAAAACCACTGTCAGTAACTACAGTTGGTTGCTACATCCGTAAGTGCAAGTTAAAACTCTACAATGCAAAGCGAAAGCCATTTATCAACAACACCCAGGAACGCCGCCGGCTTCGATGGGCCCGAGCTCATCTGAAATGGACTGATGCAAAGTGGAAAAGTGTTCTGTAGTCTGACGAGTCCACATTTCAAATTATATTTGGAAACTGTGGACGTGGTGTCCTCCGGAACAAAGACGAAAATAACCATCCGGATTGTTATAGGCGCAATGTTCAAAAGCCAGCATCTGTGATGGTATGGGGGTGTATCAGTGCTCAAGGCATGGGTAACCTACACATCTGTGAAGGCATCATTAATGCTGAATGGTCCATACAGGTTTTGGAGCAACATATGTTGTCATCCAAGCAACGTTATCATGGACGCCCCTGCTTATTTCATCAAAACAATGCCAAGCCACGTGTTACAACAGCGTGGCTTTCCTGGCCCGCCTGCAATCCAGACATATCTCCCATCGAAAATGGGTGGCGCATTATGAAGCGTAAAATACGACAACAATACCCTGGACTATTGAACAATTTAAGTTGTACATCAAACAAAAATGGTAAAGAAATCCCCTTTCAAAGCTTCAACAATTAGTTTCCTCAGTTCCCAAACGTTTCTTGAGTGTTGTTAAAAGAAAAGGTGATGTAACACAGTGGTGAACATGCCCTTTCCCAACTACTTTGGTACGTGTTGCAGCCATGAAATTCTAAGTGAATTATTATTTGCAAAAAAAATTTAAGTATATGAGTTTGAACATCAAATATCTTGTCTTTGTAGTGCATTCAACTGAATATGGGTTGAAAAGGATTTGCAAATCATTGTATTCCGTTTGTATTTACATCTAACACAATTTCCCAACTCATATGAAAACGGGTTTTGTATGAGAGGGGTAATTGAAAGCAGCACGTGAACGGAGATGCACCAGAAAAGCATGTTTCCATGACAACAATGGCCAGCGCTAGTCTCCTTGTTGCAAGTCAGTGAGCGTTTCTATTTTCACACATTGCATATTTTGGCTTCAAATGACACAATTGGTGTCACGCAAGGCTTTGGCCCGCTTGGTCAGACACCAAAGTCATATTTTAGGACACGTCAGATGCAGCTGCTACTGTCATGCAGAGGTCAGGATCCTTGGCCGCCAATATTCATCAGCACCACTGAGCCTGTCAGAGAGGACCCTTTACACTGTTACAATTACGCCTACCTTTTCTTTGATTTACCTTAAGTAACTGCCTACTTGCCAGACACATTCATTACGATACATTGTAGCGTATAATACAGAATAAATCTACATATAAACCTTTTAAAGTACCAGTAGAGTGGAAAAACAAGTTGGCTTTATATGCATGATGGCCTTTCATTGCATCCATTAAACAATATCCAATCGTATATACAATCCGCAAAGTATGTAAAAAGACAGTTTAAACATCACAAAATGCCATTGTGAATATTCCGCTCCGAATACCTTCAGCTATTTCTGGAGATTGACGTCACTGGAGCAACACTTCTGCACTCTGACCATAGGATCAGATCAGTCATACTGGAATTAAGCAAACATTTGCCTCAACTGTAAGTCTTTGCTGTCGTCCAGCATTTTGTGTTTTGTTTACTTTGCAGCCAGTTCAGTTTTAGTTCCGTTCTGCATAGCAATGCCTAAACTTCAATGCCTTTTCATAGCGGCACTCGCCTTTTGTTTATTTTTGGTTTAAGCGTTAGATACCTTTTTACCTGCACGCTGCCTCCCGCTGTTGCCTGCATACTGTGATCACGACACACCATGTTCCCGACATCAACAGGTGACGTCATACGCAAATACGGTATTAGCTTTCACTGTTATGCTGATGACACCCAACTTTACATGCCCCTAAAGCTGACCAACACGCCGGACTGTAGTCATTTGGAAGCGTGTCTTAATGAAATTAAACAATGGATGTCCGCTAACTTTTTGCAACTTAATGCCAAAAAAACGGAAATGCTGATTATCGGTCCTGCTAGACACCGACCTCTATTTAATAATACAACTTTAACATTTGACAACCAAATAATAAAACAAGGTGACTCTGTAAAAAATCTGGGTATTATCTTCGACCCAACTCTCTCCTTTGAGTCACACATTAAAAGCGTTACTAAAACGGCCTTCTTTCATCTCCGTAATATCGCTAAAATTCGCTCCATTTTGTCCACTAAAGACGCCGAGATCATTATCCATGCGTTTGTTACGTCTCGTCTCGATTACTGTAACGTATTATTTTCGGGTCTCCCAATGTCTAGCATTAAAAGATTACAGTTGGTACAAAATGCGGCTGCTAGACTTTTGACAAGAACAAGAAAGTTTGATCATATTACGCCTGTACTGGCTCACCTGCACTGGCTTCCTGTGCACTTAAGATGTGACTTTAAGGTTTTACTACTTACGTATAAAATACTACACGGTCTAGCTCCAGCCTATCTTGCCGATTGTATTGTACCGTATGTCCCGGCAAGAAATCTGCGTTCAAAAGACTCCGGCTTATTAGTGATTCCTAGAGCTCAAAAAAAGTCTGCGGGCTATAGAGCGTTTTCCGTTCGGGCTCCAGTACTCTGGAATGCCCTCCCGGTAACAGTTCGAGATGCTACCTCAGTAGAAGCATTTAAGTCTCATCTTAAAACTCATCTGTATACTCTAGCCTTTAAATAGAACTCCTTTTTAGACCAGTTGATCTGCCGCTTCTTTTCTTTCTCCTATGTCCCCCCCTCCCTTGTGGAGGGGGTCCGGTCCGATGACCATGGATGAAGTACTGACTGTCCAGAGTCGAGACCCAGGATGGACCGCTCGTCGGGACCCAGGATGGACCGCTCGCCTGTATCGGTTGGGGACATCTCTACGCTGCTGATCCGCTTGAGATGGTTTCCTGTGGACGGGACTCTCACTGCTGTCTTGGAGCCACTATGGATTGAACTTTCACAGTATCATGTTAGACCCGCTCGACATCCATTGCTTTCGGTCCCCTAGAGGGGGGGGGGGTTGCCCACATCTGAGGTCCTCTCCAAGGTTTCTCATAGTCAGCATTGTCGCTGGCGTCCCACTGAATGTGAATTCTCCCTGCCCACTGGGTGTGAGTTTTCCTTGCCCTTTTGTGGGTTCTTCCGAGGATGTTGTAGTCGTAATGATTTGTGCAGTCCTTTGAGACATTTGTGATTTGGGGCTATATAAATAAACATTGATTGATTGATTGAACAAAGCAATTAGCTACCTGCTGCCACCTACTGATATGGAAGAGTATTACATGGTTGCTCTGCCGAGCTCTAGACAGCACCGACACTCAACAACGGCACATTATTTGCGGATTATAATTAATGGTTTGCAAAAAATATTTTTAACCCAATTAGGTGGAATTACACAATCTCCTACAGCACAGCAGACTGTATCTCACGGCACAGTGGTTGAAAAACACTGATCTAGAAGACCAATGATTCTTAAACTGTGGTACAGGTACCACTAGTGATACTCAGGCTCCATCTAGTGGTACACACACAAAAAACATTTAATTAAGTGATTAGTTTTTTATTTTGCAATCGTCAAACACGGTGTTACTGTTCAAAATGTATGTAATGTTAAAAAAAAATGTAATACACTTGTTAAATAAAACCTCTGCTTTCTTTTTAATTAATACATAGGCTCACTATGCTACTGTATTTGAATGCCTGTCGTGATGGCGGCCAGGAGTTTTCTGAGGTGGTTCGACGGTGAGAAAAGATTGAGAACATCTGACCTAGAACACGACGAAGCGTTTTAAATGTAGATTCATATCATCATAGGTAAACCTTTATATCAAAATACAGCAAGCAAACTGCAACATAAAAAAAATACATTTTAGGATTTATTTGATAATAATTTGGTAATATCTTGATAAGTCTGAGCACTGGTTAACTCAATTGTAATTTTTTAGAAAGCTAAGGACCGGCAGTATGTAAATATTTAATTAAATTAATTAGTTTCCAGTTGAATTGTTTATACTCCAACTTTATGCAGTTACATAGAAGGCGCTAAATTTCCAATGTATTGTAAGCATTTTATCCCTCGCCCCATTTATACTTTTAGCACTTAACCATGCCTACGTAATACACACGCATATGGCACACTTCCAAAGTTTAAAATTTAGCTACTAACTTTAGCTATCAATGAATATTCATCTTAAAGTAACAACAACATGATTGTAAATTGTAAGTTACCTCTCTGAGTCTGCTTTTGTGTATGTGCACAAGACAGCGGTGTGGGACAAGCCTAAACACCTCAGGCCGACGAACAATTTTTACATAATATAATTAGTAATTACGAATTACGAATTGACATTTACAAAATAAAAATGTGTAGGCGCAGTCAAGGCGTTGAGGGGTTCCGGTTTGGTGGCTACAGGATTAGATCTCTGCTTTTTGCAGATGATATGGTCCTGATGGCTTCATCTGGCCAGGATCTTCAGCTGTATGAAGCCACTGGGATGAGAATCAGCACCTCCAAGATCAAGTCCATGGTTCTCGCCCAGAAAAGGGTGGAGTGCCATCTCCGGGTTGGGTAGGAGATCTTGCCCCAAGTGGAGGAGTTCAAGTACCTTGGAGTCTTGTTCACGAGTGAGGGAAGAGTGGATCGTGAGATCGACAGGCGGATCGGTGCGGCGTCTTCAGTAATGCAGACGCTGTATCGATCCGTTGTGGTGAAGAAGGAGCTGAGCCAGAAGGCAAAGCTCTCAATTTACCGGTCGATCTACGTTCCCATCCTCACCTATGGTCATGAGCTTTGGGTCATGACCAAAAGGACAAGATCCCGGGTACAAGCGGCCGAAATGAGTTTCCTCCGCTGGGTGGCGGGGCTCTCCGTTAGAGATAGGGTGAGAAGCTCTGCCATCCGGGAGGAACTCAAAGTAAAGCCGCTGCTCCTCCACATCGAGAGGAGCCAGATGAGGTGGTTCGGGCATCTGGTCAGGATGCTAGCCGAACATCTCCCTAAGGAGGTGTTTAGGGCACGTCCAACCAGTAGGAGGCCACGGGGAAGACTCAGGACACGTTGGGAAGATGTCTCCCGGCCAGCCTGGGAACGCCTCAGGATCCCCCTGGAAGAGCTGGACGAAGTGGTTGGGGAGAGGGAAGTCTGGGCTTCCCTGCTTAGGCTGCTGCCCCCGCGAACCAACCTCGAATAAGCGGAAGAAGATGGATGGATGAACAAAATAAATATCTTCTGTTAAACCAGGGGCGGTAAAGCTCAGTTGGTAGAGGGGCCGTGCCAGCAACTTGAGGGTTGCAGGTTCGATCCCCGCTTCCGCCATCCTAGTCACTGCCGTTGTGTCCTTGTTCAAGACACTTCACCCACCTGCTCCTAGTGCCACCCACACTGGTTTAAATGTAACTTAGATATTGGGTTTCACTATGTAAAGCGCTTTGAGTCACTAGAGAAAAAGCGCTATAGAAATATAAGTCACTACACTTCACTTAAGTTACAAAAAAAAGGTTCCCGGGCGCGGCACCGCTGCAGCCCACTGCTCCCCTCACCTCCCAGGGGGTGATCAAGGGTGATGGGTCAAATGCAGAGAATAATTTCGCCACATCTAGTGTGTGTGTGACAATCATTGGTGGTTTAACTTTTTTAACTTAAAAAAATTAGCTTAAGTTGCAAACAGCACCTTTAATATCCATCCATCCATTTCTAGTGCTTATTCCCTTTTGGGGTCACGGGGGGCGCTGGCGCCTATCTCAGCTAAAATCAGGCGGAAGGCGGGGTACACACTGGACAAGTTGCCACCTCATCGCAGGCCCCTTTATTACTTTTGCACAAATATGTCATTGTACATAAAGATTCAATGAAACGAGACTACAGTTTTGTTTTGTTTTGGGATTTTAAAATATTTTTAAAAGGGACATTATCACCAGACCTAGGCAAGCGTCAATATATACCTTGATGTTGCAGAAAAAAGACCATGTATTTTTTTAACCGATTTCCGAACTCTAAATGGGTGAATTTTGGCGAATTAAACGCCTTTCTGTTTATCGGTCTTGTAGCGAACGTGACGTCACCGAGGTAATAAACCCGCCATTTTTGTTTTCACATTACAAACACCGGATCTCAGCTCTATTATTTTCCGTTTTTTTCGACTATTTTTTGGAACCTTGGAGACATCATGCCTCGTCGGTGTGTTGTCGGAGGGAGTAGCAACACAAGTTGCACCACTGGCCCGAAGATGCAAAAGTGGCAAGAAATCTGCCACCAGACCCCATCGAATGTGCCGAAGTGTCTGCACATTTTACTGGCGAGGCTACGGCAAACATGGCACAGAGATGTATGGATAACCTGCAGATGCATTTGCAACGATTAAGTCAACGAAATCACAAAGGTGAGTTTTGTTGATGTGGTTGATTTATGTGCTAATCAGACATATTTGGTCGCAGCATGACTGCCAGCTAATCGATGCTAACATGCTATGCTAATCGATGCTAACAAGCTAGATACCCACATTTAATGTGAAACAAACACTTACCAATCGACGGATTTAAGTTGCTCCAGTGTCACAAGATGCGAAAGTCCTGATCGTTTGGTCCGCACATTTTACCGGCGATGCTAATACGGCAGCCATGCTATGGGCCACTCCATTAGGTACACCCATGCTATGGCCGAATAGCATCAATAGCTATTCGCTCAATAGCTTCAGTTTCTTCTTCAATTTCGTTTTCGCTATCTGCCTCCATACTCCAACCATCTGTTTCAATACATGCGTAATCTGTTGAATTGATTAAGCCGCTGAAATCCGAGTCTGAATCCGAGCTAATGTTGCTATGTCTTGCTGTGCTATTCGCCATTGTTTGTTTGTATTGGCAGCACTGTATGACTTCACAGGGAAATGGACAGTCGCATCGCAAATATCGAAAATCAAACACTTTAAAGCTTTTTTTAGGGATATTCTGGGAGATGTAAAATTTTGAAAAAAACTTTGAAAACTAAAACAAGCCACTGGGAACTGATTTTTATTGTTTTTAACCCTTTTGAAATTGTGATAATGTTCCCCTTTAAAGACTACCAAACAAAAAACGTAATCAAGTAATATTTTGTAAAACATTTTCCCTGATGGCTGTACAAGTGTGAAAATAAGTTACCGCTATAGTGTGAAATTCAGATTATAAACCATAAAGATTTTTGAAAGAAAGCGAAGCAGCGTCTTTCTTTCCAAGTTGAACAGTAATTATGATCGTGTTTTCAGTCATTGTTCAGGTAACCCCCTACAGATTAGTGGTGTAAATTAAACAACCTTTAAAATAAGGTCAACGGAAATATAAAAGAAACCATCGTCTCCTGTAGCAATCGCATTACTGAGAGAGGAGGGGCGGGGGGGGGGGAGTTGTCAGATTTTCCTAACATTCATATTCATCAGGTTTAGCCGAGTAATCCCGCTTTGATCACCCTGCATTTGAATGTTTAATCTCAGGTAACAGGTGTATGTGCAGCCTGACTCTTTAGCGCCTTAACTACAGAGCCACAGCCAAATGACATCTGGCCCACACACTGGTAATTAGCCAGCAAAGTGCATGTTGACCTAGTGGTTTGGATAAAGGCCTGTCGACATATAGTGAGGCCCGCATGATGTGTTAATGCTCGCCAAGGTGTCGTGCAGCTCGTTGTGTTGATGCAGGGAGCCGCTGTGGCTCATTTCGCCCCCCATGCCTGCAGGGAACACAGCACTGGGAGCAGCCAAAGGCCAAAACTCTGACGCACCTGTCATGGGGATTACATCAGTGACATCATCACAGGTCGCCTGTGTTAGGAGTTCATTTCTATCCTGGTTAGTTGGCTCTATCAGAGTGGGTTCTTGTAGTTTTACGTGGATTTCTCCTCAAACCTCGACCAGGGCAAAAGTGCAAAAGGTAGTGTTGCGTTCGTTAGCGAAATAACGCAACTTGTTGACGTGCAGTGAGGTTAATTTTTTTTACATTTAACTTTGAGGGTCAATCAGTATATAAATCACTTTAAGGTTAAAATGTTGTTTTCAAATACTGTATTTCTATATCTTTTTAATTTTCTAAATAAAAACTGAAACCTTTGTTTGTCTAAACCAGGTGTCAGCAACCCGCGACTCTCGAGCTGCATGCGGCTCTTTACCGCCGCCCTAGTGGCTCCCTGCAGCTTTTTCAAAAATGGAAAAAGATAAATGATAAATAAATGATAAATGGGCTGTACTTGTATAGCGCTTTTGCACCTTCAGGGTACTCAAAGCGCTTTGACACTACTTCCACATTTACCCATTCACACACTGATGGAGGGAGCTGCCATGCAAGGGTGAATTGTCTTGCTCAGGATACAACGGACGCGACAAGGTTGGTACTACGTGGGGATTGAACCAGGGACCCTCGGGTTGCGCACGGCCACTCTTCCACTGCGCCACGCCATCCCTTGAATGGTAAAAATATATTTGTTGTTTTAATAATGTTTCTGTAGGAGGACACACATAAGACAGACATTCCTACTCGTTGGAAAGCCCACTGTTTAATATGTTTGTATCATGTTAGACCCGCTCGACATCCATTGCTTTCGGTCCCCTAGAGGGGGGGGGGGGGCAGGGTTGCCCACATTTGAGGTCCTCTCCAAGGTTTCTCATAGTCATCATTGTCACTGGCGTCCCACTGGGTGTGAGTTTTCCTTGCTCTTATGTGGGTTCTTCCGAGGATGTCGTAGTCGTAGTGGTTTGTACAGTCCTTTGAGACATTTGTGATTTAGGGCTATATAAATAAACACTGATTGATTGATTGATTGATTGAATGCTTCACTGATGACAGTATATGGCAAGCGCTGTTTTGTCCTAGTAATTTTGGTGGTCCTTGAACTCACCGTTGTTTGTCAACATGTACAACTTTTTCCGTCACTGCCACAGAAAGACATGTTTTATACCACTCCTTCTTTGTCTCATTTTGTCCACCAAACGTTTTATGCTGTGCGTGAATGCACAAAGCTGAGCTTTGTTGATGTTATTGACTTGTGTGGAGTGCTAATAATCCAGGCTAACATGCTATTTAGGCTTGCTATGTGTATACATTGCATCATCATGCCTCGTTTGTAGGTATATTTGAGCTCATTTCATTTCCTTTACTTACGTCCTCTGTGGATTTAATTTATATTTGCATGTCTCATGACACATTGTCTGTATGTGATATTGGCTGCATTTCTGATTGTGTGCCATGCTGTTCCAGATCACAGCAAATGTTACCGTGTTGTTCCAGACGACAGCAAACGTTACCATGTTGTTCCAGACCACAGCAAACGTTACCCAACTTGCATAGATTGTAAAAAATCCATTAAAAGAAGACAGTCCTTTCCTTTACCTTGGGCATACACATCTATACATTTGGCAGTTTTAAGCTAGTCATTTCCAGGAGTTGTCTAACCCTCTGAGACACTTACTTAATGTGTTGCCCTCATTATAACACTTACATAAGGCTTTTAACTTTTTGCGGCTCCGGACAGATTTGTTTTTTGCATTTTTGGTCCAATATGGCTCATTCAACATGTTGGGTTGCCGAACCCTGCACTAATCCTAATATTTGGTCTCTCACCACATTCCACAACTGTGGGTTCATACCGGGTTACAGTTGAGTTGTGTGTGTGAGTAGCAAAGTTTTGTTGTCTTCCTTGCTAGAAGCACTACATTGCCAGGACAAACTCCATTTTATTCAAGCTCCACACACAACAACAGCTCCTTCACGTTCACAAGTGTTTTCTCCTCCCCTGTCCATTCCCTATTCGGACCCACGGAAACAACATGCACCAAAGTACAGGACTGCATACATACAATAAATGACACTGTACAACAAACGTGAAAATAACATGTAAATAGCAATTTTTTCATAACATAAATTACTTTCCATAAATTACTAAGTCATGGTGTAAATGTTGCGGCAAGTCAACTTGACTAGACTCGTGTCAGACTCAAAGGTTTATACCTTGTACTCAGCCGAGTGCCCTCAGCACTGAGCGCAGTGCACTGAGAGGGAAGGCACGCTTTGCATCCTCATCTCAGATTTCTGCCCTGTAGATGATCAGGAAATTGCCAGTTTATACAAAAAATATTTGAACAATGATTGGAATCATTCAATTTTTATTATAACAATATAATGAAAAAATAGTAATATTTATTGTATGTATTGTTTTATTTCTCTCCCCTGACCACAAGTCCCTGCAACAACTACATAAACCATTTTCATTGAACTTTTGCAATATGGATGAAATGCTATATTTATATCATAAATGTCCTATTTACTGTTACTATTTATTGTCATACCATGAATAGCCTTGGTGGTTTAAAGGTACACACCTTCCGTGTTCACGTTTCGGGTTCGATTCCCGGATAGGGCCCCAACACTGGAAATGTAAATTGCCGATTCCTTACCAAGATAAATGGGGGGAGTTGCATCAGAAAAACCAATCAACATTAAACATCAAAGCCAAATAAAATATGTCAGGGAAAAGCTGATATACAAAAATTCCTTTAATAAAAGCTTATACCTTGTGTCTGAGAGTCCAATGCATACGGGTGCTCCAAAAAATCGAATCACATCAAAATCAAAATTTTTATTCCTATCAATTATTAATCGATTAATCATTTCCAAGAATTTAATGGGTATTTTTGCAAATTTTCTATTGTTTTACTGCAAACGTTTTTCAATTAAAAACAGTAAACATCTATCAATAATAATGATATAAATATTATTGATACTGATGCTTTTATTCATTTTTGGTTTTCCTTTTTTTGTAGTGTCATAGGTATCTGCATTTGTATCTCTTTTCAATTGCTTTGTAAATTTGTATTCAAAGTGTTGAAAAGCTGGGATTGGGTTAGTTTGGATTTCTTTATGCTCTTGTAGTAGATTGATCAACAATGTGATTTTTTGTAAGTTCAATTTTAAAAATACATTCTTAAAAGTACGTTTTTTTAGGTCTGCGCATATAAGTCGTACGTCAGAAGCCAAGAGGAACTATGGGAACCTGTAACCTGTTTCGAAAAGATGTTATCATAATTTACATACCAAATAATATTTTAGGAGAATCGCTTTGAATCCAGAATTGATCCTGAATCGAATTGTCACACCAAGTATCGTGACGTGCCCAAAGATTGCCACCTCTACAAATACATAATTAAAACTTGCTAGCCGACTACTCAATGAGCATAAGAGGAAAAAATCAGATGTATGTGTGTTAGGATCCTGCGTCATTCATTGAAATGACAGGATATTTTTAAAGTGCGGGGATATTTTGAACACGTTGAACAATATTATGGGTAAATTGATAACCATTACACTTTTGGACAGTAATTGTGATGTGAAAGGGGTGAGGTGGCGAGGAAGAGACCTTTATTTTGGTGAAAATTCAACAATCTTGTTCAGTCTGAACCACCCTACGCGCAGCTTTATAACGATACCAATATTTTCCGGTACTAAAATTGTTTCGATACCTTTCGGTACTTTTCTAAATAAAAGGGACCACAAAAAAATTGATTTTGGCTTTATTTTCAACAAAGAATCTTAGGGTACATTAAACATATGTTTTTTATTGTAGTAAAGTCCTTAAATAAAATAGTGAACATACTACACAACTTGTCTTTTATTAGTAAGTAAACAAACAAAGGCTTCTAATTCGTCTGCTGACATATGCAGTAACATATTGTATCATTTATTATTCTATTATTCTACTATTTTGTCAACATTATTAAGGGCAAGTGGTAGAAAATGAATAATTAATCTACTTGTTCATTTACTGTTAATATTTCTTACTTTTTCTTTTAACATGTTCTATCTACACTTCTGGTAAAATGTAATAATCACTTATTCTTCTGTTGTTTGATACCTTACATTAGGTATGGATGACACCACAAATTTGGGTATCAATCCGATACCAAGTAGTTAAAGGATCATACATTGGTCATATTCAAAGTCCCCATGTGTCCAGGGACATATCTCCTGAGTTTATAAACATAATATAATTAAAAAAAAACGAAAGAAGATGCCAAAAAATATAGACGTAATCATAGTAGTAATAACTAGATACGCGCCTGTACTTGATATCATTACAGAAGATGTTAGGTGTAGATCCACCCATGGCGTTTGTTTACATTTTGATGCCGGTAAACTATTGTATCATCCTACAGTGTTTAGTGAAACATGTTTAGCTATTCCTCGTCCTGCAGGGATGATACTTACTGTATTTGTCGCCATGGAGACCAGGATTAGTGATTTAGAAGTCGCTAAAACACTGCTGACGCCGGATTGACTTTCGCCGCTCGCTAGCTAACCATGTCTTAAATCACCTCTTCCTGAGGGCGTTTCAGTGTTATAACTTCACCTTTATTGTTTGTTTTTAAGCCAAAATGCGTTCGTTCTCCCTTTTCTGTCTACACACTGTGTCTGCTTGTAAGTGCTCTGTGATTGTGTGCTACCAAACAGGCTCCTCTGCTCGTAAACCAGCAATGTCACGACGTGACGACGATGCAGGAGCGGGGGGTTGAGGGAATGGTACGTTTCAGAGGCGGTATAGTACTGAATATGATTCGCTAGAATTGCGGTACTATACTAATATCAGCATACTGTACAACCCTACTCCCTAGTAGATTGAGTTTCCTATTTTTCCCTTACATTTGTAACATCTTACATCACCAGAGAATGGCCTACTAATAGCTACAGCTGAACAAACAAACACAGATACGGTGCTCTATTTCAGCATTATTCAATAGCTCAAACCTGGCTGTGCTCTGCGCCATTCTAGTATTTTTCTGTCTCAGCTTGTTACAAAAGCTCGATACTCATGTGGCCTCGACAACCCCCTCACTAGGTTCAGAGAACAATGAAGCAACTGATCTATTTTTGTGATACTGGATGAATACAAACCCTTGTGTTCTCTGGTCTGTGTAGGCGAGGGCGTGGGTGAGTCCGTGAAGCAAAATGGAGCTTGTAGTTGGTATGCATCTGCTGACCATGGCGCTGGAGATGGGGCTCAGAGGTGACAGAGATGAGGAACCATGTCGGTGACATCACAGCCAACAGTGCAACAACAAATGTCATCTTGTTTTTGCCTCCACAAAGGACGCCTTTGTCTCTCGGAGATTGGCTCCCAGGATTCGTCCTGTGAGTTGGAAGTGTGACGACACAGAACACTGACCTTCCTTTTCTCAAGTGAAATACTCTCTTTGTGGGTCTGAGGAGGACTGTGGGAGGGCGAAAGCTCAGAAAATCCCTTTGGTGTTGAACACTGATCACATAAGGAGCTAAAATAACACAGCAGTCTGAGTTCAAGACAAAGGCAAAGTCAAGTAAGGCAACGACTGTGGACGAACTGAGCTGCCATTTCACTAATTTGTGCTTGACTAATATAAAGAAGAACTCTTCATCCGAGTGGTTTTCCACACCTTTCACAGAGACACTCCACAGCCTTGTGTGGGTAATCCCTCTTATTGACCGTATCTACCATATAAAAATAAATGTTTCTATTAATTTCTATTAACTTCACCAACAGGGTTATTTTCTGTTCAACTGCTGGCCCCACTACACTATTAACTAGATCCACCACAGATTGACGCGCTAGCTGTTCAAAGTCAGGACCCAGGGTGGACCACTCATCTGTGCATCAGTTGGGGATGTCTCTTTGCTGCTGACTTATCCCCACTCAAGACGACCCCCTGCTGGCCTCACTATGGACTGGACTCTCACACTATTAACTAGATCCACTGGACAACCATTGCACCCAGGGCTCAGGGGTGAGGGTCCCCACATCTGCGGTCCCCTCCAAGGTTTGTCATTGTTTCCCATTGTGGGATCTGAGCCGAGGATGTCGTTGTGGCTTGTGCAGCCCTTTGAGACACTTGTGATTAAGGGCTATATAAATACACTTTGATTGATTTATTATTGATTGAGCTATTTTTTTTTTAATCAGAAGGACTACACCTTTCATTTTCCACTTTGCAGAGAGGTTTGCCTCTGAGGTCCACCTCAGAATACAAAACAATAGAAAGCCAATTAATTTCTGAGGGGTTCTCACACATGTTTTCATTGAGGGCCACATCGCCGTTATGGCTGTTATCAGAGGGCTGCTTGTAACAAATGTCACGGCCCTCTTTACGTTTATAATTATAAATCAGTAAGAATTACCTCATCATTAGGGCTGGGTAAAATAATCAACCTGTCAAACTTGGACTTGGATTTGTATTGTTTCTTCGTCGCAGAAAGAATTTGGGACGAGCCAGGCGTGAATTAAGGTACATTTTGATTTATTAACACTATAATTCAAAAAAGGCAAACAAAGGGCGCTCACAAGGAGGTACAAACACTTGGCTATGAAAAAACAAAAGACTAGCACAAATGCTACAAACTACAAACATGAAAAGAAAACACTTGTACTGTGGCATGAAAAAAGAAGACTAGCACAATGGCATGACTATTGACATGGAACAAAAACTTGCACAGTGGCATGAATAACAAAAACTTACGTGGCATGAGCGGAAGGGAAACTAGGCATGGCATGGCATGGAGGAATATCAGGAATATGTGAAGCTGCCAGACTAAACACTTTGCAACTACCGGTTTAAATAATACCAATGATAATGATTAACAGGTGTGAGAACTGAGGACCGGGGCGTGACTTGGAGACAAGGTGGAAAGTAATGAGTAGCAATGGTGACAAAGAAAACAAGGAAGTACAAACGCAAGAACTGAATGTCCAAAAAACTAAACATAACATGACCAAAACAAAACATGAACCATAGGCGTGACACAACCAATCGATTATGGATTCACAAAGCATGATATCCATTATTGGTTTTGTGTAAAAAAAAAAAAGCTATTTAGTTGGTTTAATAAAAAAAGGACATGTTATCTACTAGAGGTATCCTTAATTTACGTATGTCTGTGATACGGTGCAGTATAAAAAAATTAAATTTAAACCAAAACAAAAATAAAAGCCTTTTTAGGGTGCAGGGGGTGTCATTGGGAGGCCTGGCCTCCCTGCTAAATATAATGGTGGGGGAAATACTGTGGTTTCTCTTCTTGCGGCATTATAGAGCCATCCATCCACTTTCTATACCGTTCCATAGGCTGTCAGTTTTCACTTTAAAATAGTGTTGCAGGAAACTACAAAAAAACAAAGCATATTCAACACACCAGTTTGAACAAGATGCTTTCAAAAAACAACAATGAAGGAGCGAGAGGGTCTCTTATTTTTTTTTCTCAGTGTGAAGATTAATTTGTGTCATTTCTAGGTCACCAAATACAGTAAAGATGATAGGTCCCTTAACTGGAATCCCACCTGGCCGGGGAAACTAGTGAAAGTACTTTTAGCTACCTCCTTTCCCTAAATTAAAAAAAGTGTTAATACTGCAGGGTTGACATAGACACTATTGTTAATATATGCTTTTCTGGGTGGGCATGTGATGTTAGATTTCCCTGATTCCAGTCTCTTCAAATACTCTCAGAGAGAATCAGTGACTCTCTGAGGTACAAGGACATCCAGTTAAAGGCCTACTGAAATTAGATGTTCTTATTTAAACGGGGATAGCAGGTCCATTCTATGTGTCATACTTGATCATTTCGCGATATTGCCATATTTTTGCTGAAAGGGTTTAGTAGAGAACATCCACGATAAAGTTTGCAACTTTCGGTGTTAAAAGAAAAGCCCTGCCTCTACCGGAAGTCGCTGAAGATGACGTCACATGTTGAGAGCTCCTCACATATTCACATTGTTTATAATGTGAGCCTCCAACAAAAAGTGCTATTCGGACGGAGAAAACGACAATTTCCCCATTAATTTGAGCGAGGATGAAAGATTCGTGTTTGTGGATTTTGATAGCGACGTACTAGGAAAAAAGAAAAAAAAAAGTTTAAAAAATATAAAACGCGATTGCATTGGGACGGATTCCGATGTTTTTAGACACATTTAGTAGGATAATTCTGGGAAATCCCTTATCTTTCTATTGTGTTGCTAGTGTTTTAGTGAGTTAAATAGTACCTGATTGTGGAGAGACGCAGCCGACGGGCCGACAGCGGGCGGACAGAGGCGTTCTGGACCAGAATGGAGGCCAGGAGGCGGGGCATGCGGCGGCGAGGAGAGGCGTGACGCACACGGAGCGGCAGGACGGCAATCGGAGTCAGGTGCGTAGGACACACACCTGCTCACAATCTGCGCATCTGCTCCTAGACTTTAGAAGAGGCGAAGGGGGCACGATCGAGAGAGAGAGGAGGAAACCACTGCAACCCGACCACGACAACCGAGCACGACAAGATGAGTCCCCGCCACAGAGGCAGCAGCGCGACCAAGAAGCAGGACCGGCGCACTAGAAATGGGCGCGCCCGACTGTCCCGAAGAAAGGTTGTGCGAAATCCATCCATCCATCCATTTTCTACCGCTTATTCCCTTTTGGGGTCGCGGGGGGCGCTGGCGCCTATCTCAGCTACAATCAGGCGGAAGGCGGGATACACCCTGGACAAGTCGCCACCTCATCACAGGGCCAACACAGACAAACAGACAACATTCACACTCACATTCACACACTAGGGGCAATTTAGTGTTGCCACTCAACCTATCCCCAGGTGCATGTCTTTGGAAGTAGGAGAAAGCCGGAGTACCCGGAGGGAACCCACGCATTCACGGGGAGAACATGCAAACTCCACGGATTTGAACCCAGGACTGCAAATAATAAAAGTAAATCAAACCTGCTACGGCGTGTCGTGTGTCCAGTGTCACCGCAACCCACACGAGGACGGCTGGGAGTCCGTCACACTGACAGTCGGAGGTGTACGTCCGCGGGTGTCTCGACGCGCAGTGTCTCAGGGGAGTCGACGGCAGCTATGGACGGCACAAGCTCAGCTTTTCTCCGGTAAGAAGCGACTTTTTAACCACAATTTTGTCACCAAAACCTGCTGGTTGACATTTGCTTTTGATCCATGTTAGCTTGACCGCGCTTTGATCCATAGTAAATTTCCACCTGCAGGATTTTTAAACAAGGAATCACCGTGTGTTTGTGTGGCTAAAGGCTAAAGCTTCCCAACTCCATCTTGCTACTTTGACTTCTCCAATATTAATTGAACAAATTGCAAAAGATTCAGCAACACAGATGTCCAAAATACTGTGTAATTATGCCGTTAAAGCAGACGACTTTCAGCTGTGTGTGTGTGCAGCGCTCATATTCCTAACAGCCCGTGACGTCTTGCGTACACGTCATCATTACACAACATTTTTAAGACAAAACTCCCGGGAAATTTAAAATTGCAATTTAGTAAACTAAAAAGGCCGTGTTGGCATGTGTTGCAATGTTAATATTTCATCATTGATATATAAACTATCAGACTGCGTGGTGGGTAGTAGTGGGTTTCAGTAGGCCTTTAATTGGAACCCCACCTGGCCGGGGAAACTAGTGAAAGTACCTATAGCTACCTGCTTTCCCCAAATTAAAAAAAAGTGTCAATATTGCAGGGGTGGCAGAGACACTATTGTGGATATATGCTTTTCTGGGCGGCCATGTGATGTTAGATTTCCCTGATTCCAGTCTCTTCAAACACCCTCAGAGAGAATCAGTGACTCTCTGAGGTACAAGGACATCCAGTTAAGCATTAACACCATTTTATGGGTGCAGAAATAGAATCCCAAAACATCATTATGTATTCTACCGGCTGCTCTGCAGATAATGTCAAGGGACTTTCAAAGATTAAGTGAAAGACTCAAATTTGCATTTATGTCCTGGATGTCGAGCATGGCAGCAGCGGCGAGAACAACTCAGTTATTCTCCGCTCTATTGTCAGACTCCTCAGAGAGTAAAATGACAATACTGCAGTTGCCTTTCTGTGTCTTATCTCTCATATCTGACTTGTTCACTGTTATGACAGGAACAAGAAAGGCATTGAAATGGCAGTGCAAACATGGGGGAAAATGATGGCAATGATTTATGGCGCAATCTCTGAGTATCCCTCTTAATTAATATTGTGTCACGGTGTGCACATGCAACTTTGGAACAAGAAGACAGGAAATCTTTGATCATTTTCTAAAAGTGGCAAACAAATTCATCAAGAAGCTTTTAAGGTGTGCGCCTGAAGGGACGTGTAATTAAGTGAATGACACGGCATCTTTCTTTTTTTTTGGCGTCAATGTAGGGGTTTGTTTTTGCCACCTCTTGTGACTTGAATGGAAATGGGAGTGTTTTGTCTGGGTGAAGATCTATGATAACATTTAGCGGCGGCAGAGAGAGTTAATGGTAATATAATGTTTGACATTAACATTTGTGGCAGGTAGCAGCTGCTGTTGTGCGCCGGGGCCTTTTAACAGATGCACTGCAACTTCCACTAAGTGGAGAAAGTTGAGATTAATCTCCACCCTTGCTCAAGAAGAATCCTTCTAAATTAGCTAAAGGTCTAATTGCTTTATGATTTAGAAATATTGCTAAGAAAACTGCAAGTAGCAGGTCCATTTATACGGATGATCAATGCATCTTTCATGGGTTTGATGGATTTCCAATCGCATCTGAGAGCGACTTTGAAATCACCGTTTCTCTAATACGGAATTTCCTTGAATTGCCACAGGGTATATAGTATGCGCCTGCCTTGAATTACTGCCGGGTCAAACTCGCTTCGCAAAATAATCAGTAGTGCATGCTTAGTATTACCGCCTGGTCAAACTCGTGACGTCACGAGTGACACTTGCCCTGTCATCATTTTCAAAACGGAGGAGGCTGATTTCAATACCGGTAATTTGAAATCGCAACGAGGGAAGAAGATTAAGAGCTATTCAGTAGGATTTAAGGTCCAAGCTTACATCACACTCTAATTTTTACTGCATGCCTTTGGTGAGTGTGGGAGTGAGAAGAGATTTTAAAGTAATTAAAGCTGCAAGCAGCGTTGGTCGGGTCCGCGACTCAAGCCCTGGTCTTAGTCAGACCTACATAGAGGTTTTTATTTCATGTTTCTACGACTTTCCTATCAGAAGTTACAAGCAGTTTTGCTTGTGTTTTTTCCTAGGGGGCGTTAGAGCGCAATTTTGATTTTCAGGGTTTGTTTTTTTTATTAGATGGCAATTTTCACCAGTCCTGATGTGTGTTTAAAATTTGGTGAGTTTTAAAGCATGTTAAGGGGGTCAAATTACAGATCGGCGTTTCTGGATGTTGTTGATAAATGGCTTTCGCTTTGCCTAGTAGAGCTTTAACTTGCACTTTGAAGCATTTTAAGGGGGTCAAATTATAGCTCAAAGAGGCAAAAATGACATTTATTAGGAAACTTTGCGCAGGGTTTTTTTGAAGGCGAGTAAAATCAAAACCGGAGCAGTAATCAAAACTCTTTCGATAACTTTTAATCAGAATGGTTCAAACTCTCTCCTGTGCAAGTTTGAAGCTGAAACGACAAACGAGCTCAGAGGAGGATAACGTTTGAAAAAAGGTGACGGGTGTTTACAAATCTTTTATTTTGAAGGGGTAATTTTTTACTTCCTGTTGATTTTTGCTGAAGGATGTCAGTTATTAAAATGTAGGTCTAAATGAGACCTACATAGAGGTTTTTGTTTCAGGTCTCTCTGACATTCCTACCGGAAGTCCCGGCGGCAATTCAAGGAAATACGGTACTACCGCATGTACACCTGCACGATTGAGTTCAGCTCAGTTTCTGTTTATTTCAAACATGCATACGATACAAAATAATGCATCACACAATTCCAGTTGTTTCATTACAGCACGTCCGAAAAGGAGTAGGAAGAAGCACAGCTTGTTTAATCCTACCCCTTTTCATACCATGGCAATTTTATCAATTTTACCCCATTTCCTTGTTCTCTCTAACAGAACAGTGAACAAATAAATAATAAATACAAAAATATACCATAGTAAGCATACAAATATCCATCCATCCATCCATCCATTTTCTACCGCTTGTCCCTTTGGGGGTAGCGGGGGGGGGTCGCTGGAGCCTATCTCAGCTGCATTCGGGTGGAAGGCGGGGTACACCGTGGACAAGTCGCCACCTCATCGCAGGGCCAAAGCATACAAATATTAAATACATAAATACTCTTTGTCTCAATAAAAAAGGGAAAAAAGGGGTTCAAGATGTTCATCATAAATCTTGTTCTGTGTACTTTGTGAACACTCGTAGTTTGAACCATCTCCTAAACTGAATCATATTGGTGCTTTCTTCGATTTCTTTGGTTGATCCGTTCCATATTTTATTTCCACATACTGTTGTACTAAAGGTTTTAAGTGTTTTTCGAGCATACACATTTTTTAAATTAGATGTAACAATGTAATCAGGTCTGGGCAATGATTGACACTGTATCATCATATCGGTTTAGCAATATTCTGTTATTGTAGTTTGTAGAAGTGTGTCTGTAGAACTCAACTTTTTCTTATATATATGTATGCTCATTAAACAAACACTGCAAATGCTGCATTCAACAATGACCACAAACTGAAATTGCTTTGAAAATAAAAAGCAATGCCGGAGAAAGAAAGACATTCAGGACTGCAAGACTTGCTGACATAGCAATTTCTTTGTAAACCGGCATAGTGAGCAGCATAGAGATGATGTCAGAGCGGTCTGATTGGGTGCTTAGTCTTGAATGCCCTTTGTGTTCTTTGATGTTTCCCTGTTACACATGTTTATGTATGCTATGGCTATGAGGGTTTTTTTCCCTTGGCCTCGCTGTTTACCCGTTTCTCACCTTTTTTGTAAGGGGCGCCGGAAGTTGGCAGACCCATCAGCGATCCTGTTCTGTCTCCCTGTAATGTTTGTCTGCTCTTAGTGAACGCTAAAGGAGGATATAGGTAAGATAAAGCCAACATTCCACAGCCTTTTTGCCGTAACAGTAGTCTTATCAGATGTGGGACCTCTGTTGCAGTGTTTCCCACAGGACCTCAATCTAATTTTGGTGGTGGTAAGTAGATTAGGGGGCTACATAACGTCATGGTATGATTAGCATAATTGATCATAATACTTGTGCTTGTAATTTTAATGTTGGAGAGAGGAATAACACTGGTGGACAGACAAAAACTGACTAAAAAACATCAAAAGAAAAATTGCACACTGGTACCTCAATTCACGAGTAATTTGAGATACCAGCTGTCGCTCAGCTTTTTCTCATCCTTTAAGGGGGAACTGCATTTGTTTTATTTATTTTGTCTGTCATTCACAATCATTATGAAATACATGATGACATATGTCTTTTTAAGGCATTTTAACTTTAAATAAACATAAATAAAAGTGCGCTTACAGCGGAGCCAATAGGAGGTCCTCTATTCCGCCCATAAAACCCAATAAAAAAACATCTAAAAAGCACCAACAATACTCCATTTACATTTTGTGACTAAAATATTAAACAATTATTAGTGATATTGTTGTTATAAGCGTTAACGTAGACAAATTATTTATAGCGGCGCTGTGATCACTAGTGTTTGTGCCCATGTTTACATCATTGAGTGGTCAGCTACTTCCTTGCTTCCTTTGCTCGTGGAGGTTTGTTACAGATCATAAATCCTGCCTCCCACCTGGATAGTAGAAAGACGGGGATGTAATCAGACATGTTGGTACACTTCGACGGCC
Organism: Nerophis ophidion; assembly: GCF_033978795.1. Lineage (NCBI taxonomy): Eukaryota > Metazoa > Chordata > Actinopteri > Syngnathiformes > Syngnathidae > Nerophis > Nerophis ophidion. The sequence continues at coordinate 24,194,705 of NC_084619.1, forward strand.
AATTTAGACCCGAAAATGTCAAAAACAACTTGAAAAGATGCTTGGTTCCACCCCCTTATTTTTCGCAAGGATTATGAGTCATTCTTCATCTAAACGGGAATATAACAAGATTCTAGCAGTCGGCATTCTAAAGACAGCAGACATTGTGCAGTCTGTGATGTTTTATTATGTTTGTTGGCTCTTATGAAGTTTTCACTAAATAGTAGTGGGGAAAAAAGCGAACGTTGTGATGTGTTTTTGAAATTAAAAATGATCAAAAACACGTAAACATTAAATTTTATAATGAACATGCCCGTTACTACATTAGATTTGTACATGTATCCTGTATATAAAACCTAATGTAGGTGTTTGCATGTTTGTTAAGGGCTTTTATAGGCAGAATACAGCCTATAGGTTCCATTGAAAGCAGACTTTTAATTGCATAAATGTACTATTTAGAATAAAAAAGTTTTTGTCTTACATAAGGATTGTGAATGATAGACAAAATTCCAGAAAAGTGCCTTTCCCCTTTAGGCTTGGAGCATATCTTGGATTACAAGCATTCTCACAGTCTGTTGAAGTCATATTTGTAAGAAGGTTACGCCGTTTTAGTAATATAGAGATAATATTTTGTTGCACATTATTGTTCGGGCTTTGTTTTACACAAGAAGTAAGCATATGTTTTGATTTGACAGTTGACGTTTCAACGCCCCTCAGAGATCGACACAATCCTGCCCTCCAACCATTGGAACTAAGAGCGTCAGTGCAAAGCAGAAGAAGTAGATGACCAAATCAGAGAAATACATCGTGAAAAATATGTCCTACTTGTTAGCAGCCTTGCCATAGCGTCAGTCTATGTCACACAAGCTGCAGCCAGCTACCGCGATATGCAACTACATATTCCCAAACAACAAACATTTTCTTTTTAAAAGGCATGTTACAAGTAAAAATTGTGGTATTTTGTGAGGGTCAAGCACAAATTGAATGTATTTCTCTGCTTTGAGATGTTCTGAGTTACGAGCTTGGTCGAGGAACACAACGTGCTTGTCAGTTGAGGTACTATCCATCCATCCATTTTCTACCGCTTATTCCCTTTTTGGAGTCGCGGGGGGCGCTGGCGCCTATCTCAGCTACAATCGGGCGGAAGGTGGGGTACACCCTGGATAAGTCGCCAGCTCATCGCAGGGCCAACACAGATAGACAGACAACATTCACACTCACATTCACACACTAGGGCCAATTTAGTGTTGCCAATCAACCTATCCCCAGGTGCATGTCTTTGGAGGTGGGAGGAAGCCGGAGTACCTGGAGGGAACCCACGCATTCACGGGGAGAACATGCAAACTCCACACAGAAAGATCCCGAGCCTGGATTTGAACCCAGGACTGCAGGAACTTCGTATTGTGAGGCAGATGCACTAACCTCTGTCCCACCGTGAAGCCCCAGTTGAGGTACTACTGTACATTAAAAAAATACTAAATGCAAAGTTTCTTTCGTCATTTTTTTTTCGTCATTTTTGTAATATGACAAACATGCAGCGCCTGCTGCTCATTGACCAGACCATGTTTTTTTGTTCAAGCAGGGCTATTCAAATATCAGTTAATTGTTTTAGCGGCCACATTTCCAGACTGCTATGAACCGACGTCTAACTTCACTATTAGTCTTATTTTGAAAGCCAGCATCCTCTGTTGTCAGAGTTAAAAATTAAAGAAACAACATTTTAAAAACCCAACAACATTATGATTTGTGCAATTTCAGAATGTGTTTGTTCTATTTTTAAACAAAGAAAACAATCTGAAGTTGTCTTTATTTTCAAGTTATCGTGCTGTGATTTTACCAGTCCGGCCTACTTCGGAGTAGATTTTTCTCCATGTGACCCCCGACCTAAAATGAGTTTGACATCCCTGCGTTAATGTTTTTGCAGCAAATTCCTAAAATTACAATAGAACGCTCCTGTGGTACCAGTGTAATCATATTGGTAGATCCTTGCATTGAACTTTTAACCTCCTAAAGACCAACGTCCACAGCAGTGAACATTTGTATTTTACATGTTGCGGTCAATAGTATTCTATCTTGTCGTTATTTATATTTTCTGAATAAATTATGTGATAATGTTCATCAGTCAACTCATTGGTGTTAATTTTCAATATATCAAGATAAAAAAAACTACACCTAAAATCAAATTACAGTATGTTATTTATGGAGTTTGATCATCTTCCTCCACTGATGTACTAACATCAGTGGAGGAAGATGATTTATTTGAACATATGTAGCCTCTTCTACAAAGATACAAGTAATTGTTATTATGACATCCAGTTTCTTTCATTCAAAAATGTCAGGTTAATTTTTATACTTAGCAAACTCATCCCGCCTGATTCGGCCCCCGGGCCGTACGTTTGACACCCCTGCATTAACGTCCCTCCCATGTTTTGAAGTGAACTCGCTAGTTGAATAGTCCTGTGCTTAAGTCTCCAAAGGTGTCCAATAAGACCACAAAAAGTCACTAGATTTGTTGTGTTGCTTTGAAAAAAAATGTTTTTAAAGTATCTAGATTCCTCTTGCAACATCTTCTTAATCTCTGGCAGACCAGGTGCTTATGAGCTGTGTGAGAAGTGGAGGTGCGACGCATACCGCCACCTGCTGTACAGCATTGTAATGAAAATCTACATTCACAGACATTCCCAATTCTGTTGGGTTTATGACTGAATGTGAACAGGGAGCGCCAAATCTATTTGTGGTGGCTGGTGTTGTAACGACGCCAATATTTTGGTACCGGCAACGATACCAAAATTAATTTGATACTTTTCTAAATAAAGGGGACCACAAAAAAATTGCATTATTGGCTTTACTTTAATGCGATGAGGTGGCGACTTGTCCAAGGAGCACACCGCCTTCTGCCCGATTGTAGCTGAGATAGGCACCACCAAAGGGAATAGGCAGTAGAAAATGGATGGATGGATGGGCTTTATTTTAACAAAAAATCTTAGGGTAAATTAAAGATACTGTATGTTTCTTATTGCAGTTAAGTCCTTAAATAAATAGTGAACATACAAGACAACTTGTCTTTTATTAGTAAGTAAACAAACAAAGGGTCCTAATTAGTCTGCTGACATATGCAGTAACATATTGTGTCATTCATCATTCTATTATTTTGTCAACATTATTAAGGACAAGTGGTAGATAATGGATTATTAATCTACTTGTTCATTTACTGTTAATATCTGCTTACGTTCTCTTTTAACATGTTATTTCTACACTATTGTTAAAATTTAATAATCACTTATTCTTCTTTTATTTGGATACTTTACATTTAGTTTTGGATGATACCACAAATTTGGGTTATAATCCGATACCAAGTAGTTACAGGATCATACATTGGTCATATTCAAAGTCCTCATGTGTCCAGGGACATATTTCCTGACTTTCTAAACATAATATACATTTTACAAAAACGAAAAATGTTGTGATGCCAAAAAATATCAAAGTAATCATAGTAGTATCGACTGGATATGTGCCTGTACTTGGTATCATTACAATGGATGTTAGTTAACATTTTGACGTTAGTGAGCAATGCTGTGTAGTGAGGCATGTTTAGCTATTCCTCGTCCTGCAGGGATGGTACTTGTAAGAAACTTACTTTACTTGTCGCCATGGAGACCAGGATCAGCGATTAGGAAATCGCTAAATCCCTACCAACGGCGGATGGACGTTAGCCGCTAGCTAGCTAGCAATGCAATAAAGCATCTATTCATGAGGGCGTTTAAGCGTTATTACTTCACCTTCATCTTTATTGACAAAATTCGTCCGTTCTCCCTTTGCTATCTACACGATGTGTCTGCTTCGAAGTACTCTGTGATTGTGTGCCGCCAAACATGCTCCTCTGCTCGTAAACCAGCTATGCCACGACGTAACGATAACGAGGGCGCCGCGGGATGCGGGACCGGTACTTTTCAGAGGCGATTTAGTACTGAAAATGATTCATTGGTATTGCGGTACTATACTAATAGCGGTATACCGTACAACACTAGGGGTGGCCAAATGTATTTGTCGCGGCCTGCAAAGGAAACGGTGTAATTTCAAAGCAACTGTGCTTCTGAGGGCCTTGAGATGACATCTGTTGTTGCTGAAGTGTGTTGGAAGACACAATGCATCGCCAGTTCGGCTGAAAATACCGGAGTTCAAGCTGTGTCTCATGTCTATGTCCATCAGTCAGCTTGCCCATGTCAGCACTTCTCTCCTCCTTTGACAATCCCCACAATATCATGTGCTTGTGGAGCTCACGTTGCATGCTGGGTGGACCTTTGAGCCAAGATCCCCTTTGGCCGCAGCACCACTTATCTCTCCAACTATCTTTGCCCGCTGTCCTCCAAATATTCTCGGCGCCTCGGGGCAGCACAGAACCCAAAATAACAAGACATATCAGCACTTTGATCTGCATCCCCAAGCAAGCTGTGACACTTGTGCAGCTGCTCCGAGACCACTTACAGGCACACAGAGGATGGAGAGACTATATATATAAAAATATATATAGTTGGCAAAAGACCTTTCACCTCCAGTGATATGAGTTCAGACGGAGCCAGACTTGGATAAGAGCGCCCAGTGACAGGGGAGAACTTTAACTGTCCTTCAGATATACAGAATAGGGAACTGAACCGACCACGTACTGTTAATAAACTATGATAAACTAAAATATGTCCCTGAACACATGAGGACTTTGAATATGACAAATGTAACTACTTGGTATCAGACTGATACCCAAATGTGTGGTATCATCAAAAACTAACGTAAAGTATCAAACAACAGAAGAATAAGTGATTATTATATTTTAACAGTAGTGTAGATAGAACATGTTAAAAGACAAAATAACCAGATATCAACAGTAAATTAACAAGTAGATTAATAAATAATCTTCTACCACTTGTTCTTAATAATTTTGACAAAATAATAGAATGGAAAATGACACAATATGTTACTGCAAATGCCAGCAGACTAAATAGGAGTCTTTGTTTGTTTATTTACAATAACAATATAAGCAAATTTTGGACGAATAAAGGACATGCATTCAAGTAAAACATTGGAAAAAAATGCACGACATGCAGTACTGATGAATAAAATTACATTTAAATCCAAATATTATTGTGTGTAATGTACTGCAATTATCGCGATTAGTCAAGATCCAAAAATGTGATTAATCTGATATATAAAAAAATAATAATTTCAGAGCATTACTATTAATACAACATATGACAATGTAACAATATCAACAAAACATCAAAATTATTTCCTTCTATTACATAAAATTATCTGGGTAAAAAGTCAATAGTGCAAAATAACTAAAAAACTAAGAAAAAATACTTTTATCAACAAAGTCTTTCTGTTACCATAAAATATTCCCTGAGTTTGTAAACAATATAAAAATATATACATAACACTGTCAGCAAACTATGAATATGAATATGATATCTCAGCTGCATTGGAGCGGAAGGCGTGGTAAACAAAAACAGATATTTATGCAAATGAACATGGTATAAACCTGACAAATATCAATCTTAAGCACACTAAAATCTAATAGTTTGATTTAGTGCTTTATATGATCAGATTAATCACACTTTTGAGTTTGGATTCATCATGATTAATCACAGGTTATGACTCACTGGTGTGATTCAAATTTATTAAAAAAAAAAAGCCCAATACTTGGACTGAAATGTATTTTTATTTTCCAAATGATACAGGAACATATTTTAAAAGCTTTTACTTGAATGCATGTTATTTGTTTGTTCAAAACTTGGTAACAATTTTAATGTAAGACCAGTAAGGGTGAGTTTTGAAGTGAAATCCCCAGTCATAATGTGTCCTCAGTCATCTTTGCACTGACGGATTCAATGACCTGATCACTGGCCGTATAATAGCTTAATCTGCGGTTGTAAATGGCCGTATAATAGCTTAATCTGCGGTTAAGGCATGTTTGGTAGAAATAAATTGTGTGATTATTATGCAATATTTTTTTTAGATTAATCACATGAGATAACTCAATAATTTTGACAGTTTTATAGTGTAAATATATCTAGATCGAGTCGCCCACTCTTAGTCCATATGTAATGGCTTGTTCCTCAGCACCGTCACCCCTCCAAACAAAGTGATTATATCCAGCCAAACATCAATCTTCGTCCGTTTACTCATGGTCAAGTCAAAACAATACAATAACAATTGTTGTCAAGATAGCACCATGTTAGGCTGAATCTGTCATAATGCATGTATTATGTTTAAAGGCCTACTGAAATGAGATTTTCTTATTTAAACGGGGATAGCAGGTCCATTCTATGTGTCATACTTGATCATTTCGCGATATTGCCATATTTTTGCTGAAAAGATTTAGTAGAGAACATCCACGATAAAGTTTGCAACTTTCGGTGCTAAGAGAAAAGCCCTGCCTCTACCGGAAGTCGCAGACGATGACGTCACATGTTTGATGGCTCCTCACATATTCACATTGTTTTTAATGGGAGTCTCCAACAAAAAGAGCTATTCGGACAGAGAAAACGACAATTTCCCCATTAATTTGAGCGAGGATGAAAGATTCGTGTTTGAGGATATTGATATAAACGGACTGGAAAAAATAAGAATAAAAATAAATAACGAGTTTAAAAAAAAACGTGATTACATTGGGACGGAGTCCGATGTTTTTAAACACATTTACTAGGATAATTCTGGGAAATCCCTTATCTTTCTATTGTGTTGCTAGTGTTTTAGTGAGTTAAATAGTACCTGATAGTCGGAGGTGTACGTCCACGGGTGTCTTGACGCCATGTCTCAGGGGAGTCGACGGCAGCTATGGACGGCAAAATACTGTATAATTATGCGGTTAAAGCAGACAACATTTAGCTGTGTGTGTGTGCAGCCCTCATACTTCCTAAAAACGCGTGACGTCTTGCGTACACGTCATCATTACGCGACGTTTTCAAGACGAAACTCCCGGAAAATTTAAAATTGTAATTTAGTAAACTAAAAAAGCTGTATTGGCATGTGTTGCAATGTTAATATTTCATCATTGATATATAAACTATCAGACTGCGTGGTGGGTAGTAGTGGGTTTCAGTAGGCCTTTAATCTGTTATCAATTACAATATATAGTCAATATACGAATATGGTTACATTTCAAGGAAGTGTAGATGTAGCACCTCAGATCAAGGTTTCAATGTTGACATAGACCGGGGGTCAGCAACCCGTGGCTCTGGAGCTGCATGCGGCCCTGGAGCATTTCTAAAAAAGGATTGAAAATGAAAAAAGAGGGGAGAAAAATATATTTTTCGTTTCAGTATGTTTTTTGGTTGAGGACAAACATGACACAAACCTTCCCTTGTTAGAAAGCCCACTGTTTATTATGTTTGTGTGTATGCTTCACTGATGAGAGTATTTGGTGAACATCGTTTTGTCCTAATAATTTTGTCGGTTCTTGAACTCACCGTAGAGTGCACTGTGATGCAACAGTTTGTTTACATGTAAAATCTTCCACTCCTTCTTTGTCTCATTTTGTCCACCAAATCATGCTGTGCGTGAATGCACAAAGGTGAGCTTTGTTGATGTTATTGGCTTGTCGGAGTGCTAATCCGGCATATTTGGTCAGTGCATGACTGCAAGATAATCAATGCTAAAATGCTATTTGGACTAGCTGTATGTACATATTGCATCATTATGCCTCGTTTGTAGGTGTATTTGATCACATTTAATTTCCGTTATTTATGTCCTCTGTGTATTTAATATATATTTGCATGTCTCATGACACATTATCGGTATGTAATATTGGCTGCATTTCTGATAGTTGTTTGTGTGCAATGTTGTTCCAGACCACAGCAAAGATTACCTAGCTTGCCAAATATTGTAATAAATCTATTAAAAGAAGGCAGTCTGCCGTTTCCTTTAACTTGGACACACACATCTATACCTTTGGCCAATAAAAGGCAGTCATTTTCAGGAGTTATCTCACCTTCTGAGTAGCCTCTGATTTACTAATGGTTTCTAATGTTGTAAAAATGTGTAGAATAAATACTAAATTTAAATATTTCTGTCAACGAAGATTTGCTTCAGCCTGAAACACATAGTCATTTTGATAGTAGGCTATTATAGCTAATATAGACACGTATGTCATGTGTTGCCTTCATTATAACACTTATATGAGGCTTTTCATTTTTTCCGACTCCTGATTAGTTTTTTGTATTGTTGGTCCAATATGGCTCTTTCAACGTTTTGGGTTGCCGACCCCTAACGTGGACTGATGATCTCGCTGCAGCACTCCAGTGTCTCAAACAACATGATACATGTCGCGAGTTGTGACTTTGCAACAGAGGCGCTGCGCCGCGTGACATTGCTGAGGTCATTCTTTTGCAACGCCTGCTGCAGAAGACTACAGACCTGCCAGTGAATAACTCACGGCCAAGTTGTTTGCCGCAGGACACAATCACTGCACTGATAACATGTGCGAGGACGCGCAGATTCACACCCTGCCAACACTGGTAAGGTCGTAAAAGACGACGTGCTCTCTGAAATATAAAAATAACACAGATTTTCTTTAGTTTTTAAAAAAAACAAAAAAAAAACAGACACATTGGAAAAGTAACAAACACAACAAACACAACTGCACAGGTCGCCATGCCCTGCCCAGGTTGCTTTTGTGGTATCTATGCACTTTTGCAATGGTCAATGGGCCCCATTTAGCAATATGTTCCTAACTTTTCCCCTTATCTTTCTTCCTAAGAGGAGTCCATTCAAATCCATGACGTGTTCTTAAATGCCCAAATTATTCCCACCTGCTGTTCTTAAGTTGGTGAATGCCAAATGATTAGCGCGTGCGTGTCTATCGTAATTTGCATATAAACACACCCGTATTCCCCCAATATGCATATGTAAATTCCCTTAATTCTGTAATTTGCATAGGTAAACGCCCATAATTCCCCATATAAGGGCACAATTCTGGCGGTAAAGCCCAACATCAAAAACACGGAGAAAAGACAAACAGATTACAGAAGAAAAAATTTTATAATCCCGTGGTGGAAACAGTGACGTGCTGTCAGGAGAGGCAAGTGAGGCAGGGCCTCACCTGCCACCAGGTGGCTTAACCATGAGATGTTCCAAAACGAAGTAATAAAATAAAATATGTTTTAATATTTCTCTTTTGGTTTATGCTTTCTATGTGATTTTGGTGTGATTCCTGTATATTTTGGTAATTTTCATGGTCAAAATCGCAGAAATGTTGTGTTTCCTGATCAAAACGACGCAGTAGACTAGAAGTGAGGGAACTTGTCAGGCTTAAGAACAAATAAGCCTCTGGAGCCCTCATAGATTTTGTTCTTACCTACGAACAAATCCCAGCTAAGAATGGTAAATGGTTTTACCTGTATACGGCTTTTCTACCTTTTTTTTAAGGAACTCAAAGCGCTTTCACACTATTTCCACATTCACCCATTCACACACGCATTCACACATTGATGCAAAGCGCTAACCAGGACCCATCAGGAGCAAGGGTGAAGTGTCTTGCTAAAGGACACAACGAACGTGACTAAGATGGTAGAAGGTGAGATTGAACCAGGAACCCTCAGAATGCTGGCACGGCCACTCTCTCAACTGCGCCACGGTGTACCCGAAAACATTGGGAATACAAAAATCTCCTTGAAGAGGAGCATTATCACAATTTCAGAATGGTTAAAACCAATAAAAATCAGTTCCCAGTGGCTTATTTTATTTTTCAAGTTTTTTTCAAAATTGTACCCATCACGCAATATCTCGAAAAACTACTTCAAAGTGCATGATTTTCACCATCGCTATATCCACCCGTCCATTTTCCTGTGACGTCACTGCGTGATGCCAATACAAACAAAAATGGCGGATAGAGCAGAAAGATATTGCGACATTAGCTCGGATTCAGACTCAGATTTCAGCGGTTTAAGCGATTCAACAGATTACGCATGTATTGAAACTGATGGTTGGAGTGTGGAAGCAGATAACGAAAAATAAATTGAAGAAGAAACTGAAGCTATTGAGCCATGTCACGACAGACAACGACAACGAGGATGAATTCGGCGATCGCCTTCTAACCAACGATTGCATCTTTTGACCACTGGTGCAACTTGAATCCGTCGATTGGTATGTGTTTGTTTGGCATTAAATGTGGTTGAAGGGAAAGGCTGGATGCAAATATAGCTACAAATGAGGCATGATGATGCATATATGTTCATACAGCTAGCCTAAATAGTATGTTAGCATCGATTAGCAGGCAGTCATGCCGTGAGCAAATATGTCTGATTAGCACATAAGTCAATAACATCAACAAAACTCACCTTTGTGATTTTGTTGACTTTATCGTTGGAAATGCATCTGCTTTGAGTGTCGCAGGATATCCACACATCTCTGTCGTAGCATCGTTATCGTCAGTAGCGATGCTACGACGGAACAGAACAAATGAGGGACTTTCGCAACTTGAATCCGTCGATTGGTATGTGTTTGTTTGGCATTAAATGTGGGTGGAGGGAGAGGCTGGATGCAAATATAGCTACAAATGAGGCATAATGATGTAATATGTACATACAGCTAGCCTAAATAGCATGTTAGCATCGATTAGCATGTTGTGACCATTGATATGTCTGATTAGCACACTCCACGTAAGTCAACTTGAATACGTCCCTGTTCATGTTGTTACACCCTCCGACGAGGCATGATGTCTCCAAGGTATGGAAAACAGTCGAAAAAATGGAAAATAACAAAGCTGATTTGACTTGGTGTATGTAATCAATCAATCAATCAATCAATGTTTACTTATATAGCCCTAAATCACTAGTGTCTCAAAGGGCTGCACAAACCACAACACAAACCACTACGACATCCTCGGTAGGCCCACATAAGGGCAAGGAAAACTCACACCCAGTGGGACGTCGGTGACAATGATGACTATGAGAACCTTGGAGAGGAGGAAAGCAATGGATGTCGAGCGGGTCTAACATGATACTGTGAAAGTTAAATCCATAATGGATCCAAAACAGTCGCAAGAGTCCAGTCCAAAGCGGATCCAACACAGCAGCGAGAGTCCCGGTCACAGCGGAGCCAGCCGGAAAACATCCCAAGCGGAGGCGGATCAGCAGCGCAGAGATGTCCCCAGCCGATACACAGGCGAGCAGTACATGGCCACCGGATCGGACCGGACCAGAGAAAAAGAAAAGAAACGACAGATCAACTGGTCTAAAAAGGGAGTCTATTTAAAGGCTAGAGTATACAAATGAGTTTTAAGGTGAGACTTAAATGCTTCTACTAAGGTGGCATCTCGAACTGTTACCGGGAGGGCATTCCAGAGTACTGGAGCCCGAAATGAAAACGCTCTATAGGCCGCAGACTTTTTTTGGGCTTTGGGAATCACTAATAAGCCGGAGTCCTTTGAACGCAGATTTCTTGCCGGGACATATGGTACAATACATTCGGCAAGATAGGATGGAGCTAGACCGTGTAGTATTTTATACGTAAGTAGTAAAACCTTAAAGTCACATCTTAAGTGCACAGGAAGCCAGTGCAGGTGAGCCAGTACAGACGTAATGTGATCAAACTTTCTTGTTCTTGTCAAAAGTCTAGCAGCCGCATTTTGTACCAACTGTAATCTTTTAATGCTAGACATGGGGAGACCCGAAAATAATACGTTACAGTAATCGAGGCAAGACGTAACAAACGCATGGATAATGATCTCAGCGTCTTTAGTGGACAGAATGGAGCGAATTTTAGCGATATTACGGAGATGAAAGAAGGCCGTTTTAGTAACGCTTTTAATGTGTGACTCAAAGGAGAGAGTTGGGTCAAAGATAACACCCAGATTCTTTACTGTGTCGCCTTGTTTAATAGTTTGGTTGTCAAATGTTAGAGTTGTATTATTAAATAGACGTCGGTGTCTAGCAGGACCGATAATCAGCATTTCCGTTTTTTTGGCGTTGAGTTGCAAAAAGTTAGCGGACATCCATTGTTTAATTTCATTAAGACACGCCTCCAGCTGACTACAATCCGGCGTGTTGGTCAGCTTTAGGGGCATGTAGAGTTGGCTGTCATCAGCATAACAGTGAAAGCTAACACCGTATTTGCGTATGATGTCACCTAGCGGCAGCATGTAGATGCTGAAGAGTGCAGGGCCAAGGACCGAACCCTGGGGAACTCCACACGTTACCTTAATGTAGTCCGAGGTCACATTGTTATGGGAGACACACTGCATCCTATCAGTAAGATAAGAGTTAAACCAAGACAGAGCTAAGTCTGACATACCAATTCGTGTTTTGATACGTTCTAATAAAATATTATGATCGACGGTATCGAAAGCAGCGCTAAGATCGAGGAGCAGCAACATAGATGACGAATCAGAATCCATCGTTAGCAATAGACCATTAGTCATTTTTGCGAGGGCTGTCTCCGTGGAGTGATTTGCCCTGAAACCGGATTGAAAGGTTTCACATAGATTGTTAGACGCTAAGTGTTCATTTAACTGCTCCGCAACAATTTTTTCGAGGATTTTTTAAATAAACGGAAGGTGAGACACCGGTTGGTAGTTTACCATGAGGTCAGGATCGACGTTAGGTATTTTAAGAAGAGGATGAATAACCGCTTTTTTGAATGCTAGGGGAACAGTGCCCGAGAAAGTGATAAGTTTATAATATTTAGCACTGATGGACCTAATAATACAAAGAGCTCCTTGATCAGTTTCCCAGGAAGTGGGTCAAGTAAACATGTTGTTTGTTTTATTCCATTTACACGTTGAAACAATTCCTCTAATGTTATTTCCTCAAAACGAGAGAAACTATTTTGGAGGGCAGTATCCGCCGTATATACAATCGTATCTGTGTTAATAGAACCCAGTTGTAGCTGGGACACATTGTCTTTAATCTCCTTTCTAATGACTTCAATTTTCTAACTAAAGAATTGCATAAAGTCATCAGCTGAGTGGGTGGAGCTACTGGAAGGAGTCCCTTGTTGGGTTAGCGATGCTACCGTACTAAACAAAAATTTAGGATCGTTTTTATTACGGTGGATGAGATTTGAGTAATATTTAGCTTTAGCTAAGGTAAGCATGCGTTTATAAGTTATTAAACCATCACTCCATGCTTGATGGTGCACCTCAAGTTTAGTCGTGCGCCATTTGCGTTCCAGCTTTCTACATAATCATTTTTGAGCTCTAGTCTCTTCTGTAAACCACGGGGTACGCTTTTTTGGAGCCTTTTTTAACTTTAGCGGTGCTATGTTATCAATGGTTTCGCGCAGGGCGTCGTTAAAGTTGTTAGTGAGGTTATCAATAGAGCCCACATACTTTGGGAATGGTGCCATTACCGAGGGCAGTAGGTCAGCAAGAGTTGTTGTTGTGGCCGTATTAATGTTGCGGCTGCTATAGCAGTTATTATTATTATTAGTTCGACGAACATGCGTCTGAACCTCTAATTTTATAAGGTAATGATCGGACAATACTTTAGTATACGGGAGTATCGTAACTTTGGAAACGGTGATACCCCTGACAAACACTAGGTCTATCGTATTACCGTTGCGATGTGTGGGTTCATTTATTATTTGTGTGAGACCACAGCTATCAATTATAGTCTGGAGCGCTACGCACGATGGGTCCGATGGGGTTTTCATATGGATATTAAAGTCCCCCATTATGATTATATTATCGGCGTGTGTCACTAGATCAGCAACGAACTCTGAGAATTCATTGATAAAGTCCGAATAGGGCCCTGGGGGGCGGTAGATAACAGCCAGGTGTAGAGGCAGCGGTGTGACAGACCTCATAGTAAGCACCTCTAACGATTTATGTTTATTATTTATGTTAGGACTAAGGTTAAAGTTTTCGTTGTATATTAGTGCAACCCCCCAACCCCTTTTAAGAGGACGGGCAATATGCGCATGTGTAAAGTTAGGAGGATATGCCTCATTTAGCGCAAAAAAGTCGTTTGGTTTAAGCCAGGTTTCGCTGAGACTGATGACGTTAAGATTGTTGTCTCTGATGATATCATTAACTAACAACGTTTTGGGAGACAATGATCTTATGTTAAAAAACCTATATTATAGGTAGTGGGCTATTTTAGGGAATTTTTTATCAAATTATCCGTAGTAGCAATATTAATAATGTTGTGTTTATTTACCCAGTGCATTTAGTATAATTACGACCATATCAAGGAATTGATACGACGGGAATTTTCCGATTGTTTGTTTGTTGCTTTGATAAACTGCACACATCATAGTTAGCCACCTCAGTAGAACACATGTCCAACTCTGAAACAATCAAAGCAGAAAAAACTTGTTCTAATTTAATTGACTCCTTACCCAGACCAGTAGTCTCGCATCTTCCATTTAAATCCGGCTTCAGGATGAAGGGAAGTTGTGTTCTGTGGGGATTAGCCTTCTGCTTTGTTTTTAGCCCCGCTCGGCATCCGCGTTTCCGATCACACCGCTGGTGTCTGCTCCGTTGACGGGCCCCGCTGCTACTATACTCCCCTGCTTCACAGGCCCCTGGATGTAGCTGCCGAAGTATTCCCGTGCCAGTTAGCAGGTCTAGCAAGCACGCGTAATGTGTTTGAGAAAATGGCGGGTTGCTTCCTGTTGTGCTGTTACGGGTGAAAGGTCAATGCTCCGACAGCGAACAATTGAAAGGCGTTTAAATCGCCAAATTCACCCTTTTAGAGTTCGGAAATCGGTTAAAAAAACATATGGTCTTTTTTCTGCAACATCAAAGTATATATTGACGCTTACATAGGTCTGGTGATAATTTTCCCCTTTAAAAACTTCTTAAGTGGGCCTAGGAACAAAATTGTTCTTAGGAACGTTTGCTGAATGCGGCCCAATGAGTAGAGGCAGCGATACAACCACAGCACAACTTTGCTGGGTCTTTGTAAGGAAAAGCAGCAAAGACTAACGACAAGGATCTCTATGCCAGTCCTTGTTTCCGTGGCAACAGGCATATTGACATGCTGCAATGCCGTGCTTCTGGAAATTGGCAGGCTTCCAGGAAGCACCCTGCCCGCACGGCGAGCTCACATTCTCCCGTCCTTCCGCTTCACACAATTCCTGTCATCCCTTGGCCGTCTTCAGAGGAGCGAATGACCCGCGCGGATTGTGCATTTGTTGTTGCGCCAGAGCAAAAAACATAGCATGAGGGGAGGGCCGCGCGTCACGCAGCGCTCGCATGCAATGATGAATAGAGCGAAAGGTGATCCTCGTGTTACGTTACAAGAACATAGCTGGAGAGGAGGGTGGGGGAGGAGGGCTCGGGCTCGTCACCGACAGATGGATAAACCCAGGAGAGGAATCCGTGCCAAGCGCCAACTGTATCAGCGGCTTGCCGGGGCACGAAAATGTCAGCCGTCAGTGACGAGCCACGCGTTCCCTGCTATTTATATAATCCACCATGTGCTGCATGTACACATAAGGCCTTGAGAACGGGAACGGCAGGCGTTGAGGGTAAGAGCACTACCGGGCAGAGGAGGAGGCAAGATGTGACTCATCTCTCTATCGGCCATAAAAGCAGCCTGACGGGAGCCGCCGTTGCTCGATGTGTTCAGACAGGCTGGGGAGGGAAATGTCAACACCGGGCAGGCAAGCAGGGCCGTGCATGGCTAACAACCACATGGGACGATAAAGGCTAGCATTATCTCATCAAACACACACACACACACACACACACACACACATCAATACACAGTCTGTATTTAGACCAGAGGCAAGTGGTTACTGGTCATGATGGATGCAGATTGCTGGCTTTGTTTTGCTGCTGCCGACTTGGCATGAGAGCACACAGCGGAACCTCCGTATGCAGACTCAATTGGTTCTAGAAAAGGGTTGTTAAATATAAAAGCATAAAAACATCCACTTTAACTTGTTTTTCTTTGCATGCGGAGGAAGGGAGGGGAAGGGGAGAGCATAACAACGCTTTGGATACTTGCTGAATGTACTCGCTTGTACGTTGCTTTCTTTGTTAAAGGGGAACATTATCACAATTTCAAAAGGGTTAAAAACAATAAAAATCACTTCCAAGTGGCTTGTTGTATTTTTTGAATTTTTTTTCAAAATGTTACCGGTCCCGGAATATCCCTAAATAAAGCTTTAAAGTGCCTTATCTTCGCTATCTTCGAAATCACTATCCATTTTCCTGTGACGTTATACAGTGCTGCCAATGTAAACAAACAATGGGAATAGCACAGCAAGATATAGTGACATTAGCTCGGATTCAGACTCGGATTTCAGCGGCTTAAGCGATTCAACAGATTACGCATGTTTTGAAACGAATGGTTGGAGTATGAAAGTATTGAAGAAGAAACTGCAGCTATTGAGCGAATAGCTATTGACGCTATTCATAGCCATAGCATGGCTGAATAGCTGCGTTAGCATCGCCGGTAAAATGTGCGGACCAAACGATCAGGACTTTCGCATTATGTGATAATGGAGCAACTTAAATCCGTCGATTGGTAAGTGGAAGGATACGTAATATAGTTGCAAATGTATCTGCAGGTTATCCATACATCTCTGTGCCATGTCTGCTTTAGCACCGCCAGTAAATAGCATGTTAGCATCGATTAGCATAGCATGTTAGCATCGATTAGCTGGCAGTCAACATCAACAAAACTCACCTTTGTGATTTCGTTAACTTTATCGTTGCAAATGCATCTGCAGGTTATCCATACATCTCTGTGCCATGTCTGCTTTAGCACCGCTGGTAAATAGCATGTTAGCGTCGATTAGCATAGCATGTTAACATCGATTAGCTGGCAGTCACGCCGCGACCAAATATGTCTGATTAGCACATAAGTCAACATCAACAAAACTCACCTTTGTGATTTTGTTGACTTTATCGTTGCAAATGCATCTGCAGGTTATCCATACATCTCTGTGTCATGTCTGTCATCGCCGGTAAAATGTGGAGACACTCTGGCACATTCAATAGGGGTCTGGCGGCAGACACTTTCGCATTTTCGGGCCAGTGGTGCAGCTTGAATCCCTCCCTGTTAGTGTTGTTACACCCTCCGACAACACACCGACGAGGCATGATGTCTCCAAAGTTCCAAAAAATAGTCGAAAAAACTGAAAATAACAGAGCTGAGACCCAATGTTTACAATGTGTTGAAAATGAAAATGGCGGCTGTATTACCTCGGCGACGTCACATTCTGACGTCATCGCCTCCAGAGCAATAAACAGAAAGGCGTTTAATTCGCCAAAATTCACCCATTTAAAATTCGGAAATCGGTTAAAAAAATATATGGTCTTTTTTCTGCACCATCAAGGTATATATTGACACTTACATAGGTCTGGTGATAATGTTCCCCTGTAAGTTAAAGCTAAAGTGCCAATGATTGTCACACACACATTAGGTGTGGTGGAATGTGTCCTCTGCATTTGACCCATTTTCTTGTTCACCCCCTGTGAAGTGAGGGGAGCAGTGGGCAGCAGCGGTGGCCGCGCCCGGTGATTTAACCCCCAAATCCAACCCTTGATGCTGAGTGCCAAGCAGGGAGGTAATAGGTCCCATTTTTACAGTCTTTGGTATGACTCGGCCGGGGTTTAAACTCACAACCTACGGAAATCAGGGCGGACACTCTAACCACTGGGCCACCGAGTAGGTGGACTCATATTGAGCTAGCAAAACTAGAAAAAAGGTTTTAAAAAAGGCTCAACAAACATTTAAAGTTGTACATCGGACAATAGCTAACAACTTTAATGCTGTGCTGACATAGATCAGCCCGCCCACAACCAGAGGTGGGTAGTGACGTGCTACATTTCCTCCGTTACATCTACTTGAGTAACTTTTGGGTAAATTGTACTTCTAAGAGTAGTTTTTATGCAACATACTTTTACTGGAGTATATTTATAGAGAAGAAACGCTACTTTTACTCCACTCCATTTATCTACATTCAGCTCGCTACTCGCTACTGAGTTTTATCGACCTGTTAATGTTTATTTTGGTTCGTCAGACACACATTCAAACTAGGATCAACGCATGCCTGCGTTTCACCAATCACATGCAGTCACTGGTGAAGTTGGACCAATCAAACAGAGCCAGGCGGTCACGTGACCGTCACACGTCGAATCCGACTTAAACAAGTTGGAAAACTTATTGGGGTGTTACCATTTAGTGGTCAATTGTACGGAATATGCACTGTACTGTGCAATCTATTAATGAAAGTTTCAATCAATCAAAAGTGTAAAGGAAAAAAGACACTTTTTATTTCAACTGTACTTCCTGTCACAAGCCTAAAGACTGATCGCACAGTTCCTGTCTTCACAATAAAAGTGCCGCTCCATCGCGCCTGCGCTAAGAAATTAAGGATAGGTCTCTATTGTCATTGCACAAGTACAATGAAACTTTGTTTTCAGCAGTCTCTGAAAGCCAGCACAATCAAGCTAGCAAGCTACAGAGTTTGCCGCCAATGTATTTCTTGTAAAGTGTATAAAAACGAATATGGAAGCTGGACAAATCAGATGCCAAAAACCAACAACTTTCATGTGGTATTTGACAGAAAGGAGGAATTTTTTTTCTCCTCCATTTGAAAACGTGGACGTTATTAGCACTACTGTCTGATTCCAATCAATGCAAGTCATCAGAACCAGGTAATACACCAACTTCTATTCTTGTTTTCATGAAAGATAGGAATCTATATGATAGACATGCATGTATATTCATTAAAACACCTTTAACATGTGAACAAAAACGGCAAAATAAATAAATATAAATTATATACTGTATATATAAATGTATGTATGTATAAATATATATACACACATGTATATATATGTGTGTATATATATATGTCTGTATGTATATGTGTATATATATATATATATGTGTGTATATATATATGTCTGTATGTATATGTGTATATATATATATATATATACATATATATATGACATGTGTGTGTAATACACACACATATCATATATATATATATATATATATATATATATATAAATACATATATATATATATACATACACTGTGCATGTACATGTAAATATATGAGGTAGATCACCTCAACTTGGTCATTTATTAAGTAATTGATTAACGTTGAAAAATGTATTGGGGTGTTACCATTTAGTAGTCATTTGTACGGAATATGTACTGTACTGTGCAATCTACTAATACAAGTTTCAATCATTCAATCAATGATTGCCTACTGAGCCTATGGTGCTGTTAAGTTATTGTGACTCAATTTGCCTTAATTTTTTTTATCTTAATGTATTATTATTTAATATATATTATTGTTTTAGTTGCTTAAGATATATTCCTGGCTCTGAATTTACTCATTGATATTTTTATGTTTTTGTGCATTATTTGTTGCCGTAATCATTAAACAAACAGGTTACTCATCAGTTACTTAGTACTTGAGTAGTTTTTTCACAACATACTTTTTACTTTTACTCAAGTAAATATTTGAGTGACTACTCCTTACTTTTACTTGAGTAATAAATCTCTAAAGTAACAATACTCCTACTTGAGTACAATTTTTGGCTATTCTACCCACCTTTGCCCACAATGGATGTGCTTCCGGGCACGACATGACTGCACCGCAAGCACACAGCACACAAATAAAAGATGTTGCAATGCCAGACAATATCGACATAAGCATACTATTATTGACTAGATACGCTACTGTATTTGGTATCATTACAGTGGATGTCAGGTGTAGATCCACCAATGGCGTATGTTTATATTTTGACGCCAATGAGTTACGGTGTGTAGTGAAGCATGTTTAGCTATACCTCGTCCTGCAGGGATGATAATTGTAAGAAACGTACTTTATTTATCACCATGGAGGCGAGGATTAGTGATTTAGAAGTAGCTAAAACACTGACGACCGGGGTTGGACTTTAGCGGCTAGCTAGCTAGCCATGTCTAAAAGCACTTCTTCCTGAGGGTGTTTCACTGTTATAACTTCACTTTTATCGTTCGTTTTTTAGCCAAAATGTGTCCGTTCTCCCTTTTCTGTCTACACACTGTGTCTGCTTGTAAGTACTCCGTGATTGTGCACTACCAAACATGATACTTTGCTCGTAAACTGGCAATGACACAACGTGACAACGGGGGTGCGGGGGGGTGGTGGACAGAGGTGGGTAGAGTAGCCAGAAATTGTACTCAAGTAAGAGTACTGTTACTTTAGAGATTTATTACTCAAGTAAAAGTAAGAAGTAGTCACCCAAATATTTACTTGAGTAAAAGTAAAAAGTATGTTGGGAAAAAACTACTCAAGTACTGAGTAACTGATGAGTAACCTGTTTGTTTAATGATAACGGCAACAAATAATGCACAAAAACATAAAAATAGCAATGAGCAAATTCACAGCCAGGAATATCTCTTAAGCAACTAAAACAATATTATATATTAAATAATAATACATTAAAATAAAATAAAAATTAAGGCAAATTGAGCCACAATAACTTAACAGCACCATAGGCTCAGTAGGCCTTGATTGATTGATTGATTGATTGATTGATTGATTGATTGATTGAAACTTGTATTAGTAGATTGCAGTACAGTACATATTCCGTACAATTGACCACTAAATGGTAACACCCCAATAAGATTTTCAACGTTTATCAATTACTTAATAAATGACCAAGTCGAGGTGATCTACCTCATATATACATATACATACACACATATCATATATATATACATACCTTTATATATACAGTATATCATTTATATTTATTTATTTTGCCGTTTTTGTTCACATGTCAAAGGTGTTTTAATGAATATACATGCATGTTTAACGTATAGATTCCTATCTTTAATGAAGACAAAAATATAAGTTGGTGTATTACCTGACAGTAGTGCTGATAACGTCCCGGTTTTCAAATGGAGGAGAAAAAAAGTTCTTCCTTCCTGTCTAATACATCATGAAAGTCGTGGTTTTTTGGCATCTTATTTGTCCAGCTTCCATATTTGTTTTTATACACTTTACAAGAAATACATTGGCGGCAAACTCCGTAGCTTGCTAGCTTGTTTGCGCTGGCTTTCGGAGACTCTTATTTTGTTAGCGCAGGCGCGATGGAGCGGCACTTTTATTGTGAAGACAGGAACTGTGCGATCAGTTTTTGGCTTAGGGTTGGAAGTACGGTTGATATAAAAAGTGTCTTTTTTCGTTTACACTTTTGATTGATTCATTGATAGATTGAAACTTTTATTAATAGATTGCACAGTACAGTACATATTCCGTACAGTTGACCACTAAATAGTAACACCCCAATAAGTTTTTCAACATGTCGGGTTCTACGTGTGACGGTCACGTGACCACCTGGCTCTGTTTGATTGGTCCAACGTCACCAGTGACTGCATGTGATTGGTGAAACGCAGGCACGCGTAGTTCCTACTTTGAATGCGTGTCTGACAAAATCAAAACAAACAAAGCGTGCATTAACAGATCGATAAAAAAAAGTAGCGAGTAGCGACCTGATTGCAGATAAATGGAGCGGAGTAAAAGTAGCGTTTCTTTTCTATAAATATACTCAAGTAAAACTAAAAGTATGTTGCATAAAAACTACTCTTAGAAGTACAATTTATCCCAAAAGTTACTCAAGTAGATGTAAACGGAGTAAATGTAGCGCGTTACTACCCACCTCTGGTGGTGGACCGGTACTTTTCAGAGGTGGTAGAGTACCGAATATGATTCATTGGTATAGCGGTACTATAGTAATACCGAGCAGTATACCGTACAACCCTAGTCCTACCTATGAAAATATTTGACTTGTAATGGAAAGGCTTCATCTTCTCCAATTAGTGACTGGCTAGTGAACAAGTGACCCCATCAAAACGCATCATTTGGCATCTTGCGACATGGCCTTTCCCAAAGCGCCCGCAGGCTCTGTGTGGACTGCGTCCTGGTCCAGACAAAGCCTTCTAAAGCCTGGATTTCATTTCCCACATTGTGCCCCCGTGATCCCCCCCACCCCAAACCATTGTTGTTTTTTCCACTGTGTTCAAGGCCGGGGCGTCCGAAAAGAAAAACTATCCGCTGTCGACGGCTCGACTGGGCTGGGCTCTTGTTATTCGTGTCATGCCTGATGGTTTAGTGGGGCAGGGTGCAGAATTTTCCAGAAGCAGCTGTGTGCTAGTGAAGCTGACAGCCCAAAAAGGTCTCGGACTCCCTCCTCTCTCTCTCTCGCTCCCCCCAACCCGTCTCCTTCATCAGCATGCTTGGCTGGGTGCCCAGACTTACTCCAACTCACACTGAAACAGAAATATCCGCACTCACCCCCCTCCGCCTTCCTCCCTCCACTGAACATATCCCTCTGGCTCAACAGCCAAGCTTCCATCATTCCGGATGACATTGGATCATTTTTCTCCCAGTGCACATTCCAGCCAGAGAGGAGGACAAGGGTGGGGAGCGGCTGCTGTTTCTGCCTTGTGATTATATCATTACAGAGCAGTATACTGTACACCCAGTAACCTGTCATTAGGCTCCTTTATAGGATCAGTACATTTGGGAATCCTGCCTCCAGACTGGAGCTATGCGGTTAGTCCTAAACACCTGTTGCCAAGCCAGGGTTATCAGATAATGGGGCAAAGCCCCTCTATATAAAGCGGTCCCAGCGACAGTTGTGTAACACACTCGACGTCGCCGACTCCAATAATAGAAGCCACCTGTCAAACACAGGCCTGGCTCGCTCCGAATGTTCCACAGCGACGCCAATTTGGCAAAATGACAGAGAAAAGAGGGCGAGAGTACAATCTCTTTGCCGCTTTGGCGGACGCCAGCTCCGACCCGGTTATGTAACAAGCTACAGTACATCAGCAAACACAACATCTCGCGTCGCTCTTATCTGCGCGGCGTCAAAGAGATGAAAGCGGGATCTCTCAGGAAGTCGTCGGCTTTGTTATTCGACAACACCAGAGTACAACCGTGCTGGTCGGTGTGCGGGCGAGGATGTTGATTCCGCTCAACCCGACTTGAAAGGCCAATAATTAGGTGGGGCTGAGGCCCCTAAGCGGCAGCCGGGGAAGAACAGACAAGGACAGCAGGAAATGAGCTGCTGCGAGCATCCCATAATACATCACCGCAGATCTGCTGACACACCCCAGAAAGCGAGCCATTCATCAGCCCAGGGGGCCGCTCCCTCGTCAGATACACGCCAGCAAAGCGAGGACGTTTTGCGTTCAGACGGTAAAGCGTTTTACTACATCGCCGCGCCGGAGATGGAACAAACGACTTGTGTTTCCTCTCCAGCGTCTGCAGGCTGGTGTTTACCTTACATGGACTCTGAGGGCTTCTTTGCCTGCACACACAAAGACAAAGACACAGCCCCCAAACTCAGATACAATCGCCTCAGCTCGCAGGACATTACATGTGTTTCTAATCTAATGAACACACGTTTGTAGAAGTGTATTGTGTTTTCTGTAAAGCAACCTTTGCTGGATTTAGGTTCATGATGGAGGTTTTGCTGAGGGGGAGACAGATTATAACCTGACTCTCGACAGATCCTTGTAATTTGCTGAGCTCCACACAAGGATCTGGGACTTTTCAATAGGAGATGTATTTCAGAAGGCGGGG